>NC_072768.1:28940559-29240559 GCF_022539595.1 Amphiprion ocellaris
GAGAACAGTGAGTGAGTCTTTCAAGGCAATTGCAGATAAAGAAAAAAGCAAATTAAGTGAGGACAGAATACTGCTCGAACATCCATCCATTTTCCTCTGCTTATCCAGAGTGGATTTGCGGTGGCAACAGGCTAAGCAGGCCGTTTGATACATATATTTTCCTGACAACAGTTTTTAACTTCTCCCTTTAAAAAGTCTCCACCTGAGTCTCCTCCTATTTGATGTGAGGTAGCAGTGACTCTTCCTCAAGCACCCTTTGAAAGTCCAAGCTTTTCATTCTGTCTCCAGGAGAGAGCCCAGCCATTCTACAGAGGAAAGTCATTTGGCCCACTTGGATCCGCTGTCTCATTCTTTCACTGCCCACAACTCATGAACATAGGTGAAGGTTGGAACTAACATCAGCTGGTAAACTGAGGACCTTGCCTTCTAGCTCAGCTCCCTCCTCAGCAAATCTCTCCCAGCCCAGAGAGATTAATCCATTTGTTTCCAGCAGAGAACCATGGCATCAGACTTGAAGGTACTGATTCACATCCTGGCTGCTTCACACTCAGATGCAAACCATCCTACTGAAAGTCACAGACTGATTAAGGCCACAGAAACACATCATCTGGAATACGCAAAGAGGCTTTATGGTTCCTAAGGACACCCTCCTACAACTTGAGATCTTATCTATGAATATCAGGGTCAGACACAAAGGGCAGTCTTGGTGGAGACCATTACCTGGAAATGTGTTTCACTTTGTGTCAAGGATAAGAAAACAGTTCTCAATTTGGTTGTACAAGGAACGGCTGGCTCATAGCAGCGGGACTAGTACACCATACCACCCACCACAGTGTACACAGGAGTACATAACGTTGCCATTTTCCAACTCCACAAAATACACTTGGAATGGCCCAGAGCAGCTAAATGGCTGCACTTATATACTCAAAGTGCTTTGCATTCACCCATTCACACTTCAGTGGTTGCCTGGCATCAGGAGCAGTTTTGAGACTCTTTGACTTCTTGCCCAAGGACACCTCGACTTGTGGATGGGCAGGGGATTGAATCATCATCCTTGCGATCAGCGGACAGTCCGCTCTACCACCTGAGCCACAGTCACAGGGGTAAAGAGCTGATCCACTGTTCCACATCCACTACCAGTAAATATTGGGGGGAGGGATGGAGCTGCAATAACCTTGATTCTGTGACTGTTCCACAAAGCTGTGTAATAACAATAAGACATTATTTTTATTTTTATCTTATACATTAACAACAACTGGTGCACAAATGTGGCAATAACAGACACTTACTGCTCCCCGGACTTGGAGTATTTATTCCTTAACTGCTGCCCCTTCTACCTCCCACAAGAGTTTACAGTTGTAATTATTATTGCTGTTTACATACCTCCAGATGCTAACACCATGACAGCTCTGGGCTACTTGGTAACAGCCATTAGCAAACAACAGCAGGCCCACCCAGATGGAGTTTTTGTAATAGGGGATTTCAACTAGAGGTCGACCAATACATCGGCCGGCCGATGTTTTGGGCCAATATATGGACTTTTTCCAAAACCGCTTTTCCCTTAGAAAGGGAAAGAAAGAAAAATCTGTGTAAAAAATGTATGTTGTGCAAGATTGCTCACATTTCATGTGAGGAAAAAAAGCTAAATACTGACTATATATTACAATTATTATCATACTTTAAGACTCAAATAGTGACATAAACTTTTGTGTTTTATTTTGTGGTTTATCTAAAGATTTGTAATGTTTAACTGCACTACGTTATTTAATTTAATTAGCATTTGTTACAGTTTTTATTTTGTGATCATGTTTATCTTTTTTACTTTAACAAGCAATTGCACTTTCAGGTTACTTTTTAATTGTATTTTTTGTAAACTTTAAGTATTTTTTTTATGTTATTGTACTTTTTCACTTTTTGTGTTCAATAAATGTTAGAGTTCTACTAGTGTATTTAATTTGTAATATATACATGTATATACTTTTAGTGTTTAAATTGCCTTTTGTAATCGATGTGCTTTTAAAAAAAAGGATATCGGCCTTAAAAATCAGCTTCTACAATCGGCTTTAGATATCGGCCATCGGCTGAAAATTTTTTAAAAAATCGGTATCGGCATCGGCCTTTGAAAATCCCATATCGGTCGACCTCTAATTTCAACAGAGCCAATTTAAAGACTGTCCTTCCCAAGTTTTAGCAACATGTCCAGTGTGCCATGTGAGGAAAAAACACCCTTGACCACATATAGCAACATCACGATTTTAAGGCAATATATCTCCCCCACCTCGGCAAACTTGAAAATATCTCCTTGTTTCTGACTCCTGCATACAGACCAATTGTTAAAATGGTCAAACCAGTTGCTAGCACAATACAAGTATGGCCAGAGGGAGCTTCTGAACAGCTGCAGGACTGCTTCAGTAGCACTGATTGGACTGCATTTGAGGAGAACAATATTGACAGCTATATTTCCTCAGTGCTGTTTTAGATCAAATGCTGTATGGACCATGTTGCCAACATGAAGCGGGTCCGCATGTTCTCTAACAGCAAGCTGTGGACAGGGACATAAAACTCCTGCTGAAAGCCCAAAACACTGCTTTTAGGTCTAGTGACACACAGAAATACAGCATGGCCAGAGCTAACCTGAGGTGGGGTATAAGGGATGCTAAGGCAACATAAAAACAGAGGATTGAAGACCACTTTGCCAACTTGGACCCTCGGCAGGCATGGCAGGGAATTCATTGCATTACTGGGGGGAATAACACGAGGGGCCTGACCAGCAGTAGTGCTTCATTGGCAGAGCAGCTTAACTAGTTTTTCAATAATTTTGATGTGACGAGAGCTGAGATGACCATCAATCAAGCCCCAGCCGCTGACAGCCTGGCAATTGTCCTCCAGTCTGCTGATGTCACACACACAGTCTGTCAAATCAAAATAAGATCTGTGACAGTACTACTACTAAAGCTATCAACAGTAATCAGAGCGTTTCAACCAATTGTCATTCATAATATGTTGTCTTTTGCCTGCAGTCAGTTTGCTTATCCTTCCTGGATGTTGCCTTTTTTTTTTTTTACCCCTTAGAACCTTGTTGTGTTAAGAAAGAAAGCTGATCATACTGTTGTTGAAGAGACAGGAATGACAGTTACACAGAAAACAAACGCACGGCAAGAGTATGAGTGAAATGAAACATTAGAAAATGAAGGTAAACAGGGCAGCAGTACTCATTGTATTTTCTATATGTTGTATGTTGTACTGTTGTTTACTGCTGCAATTTGCCCATCTGCATCCTGTAGTGTTTATCAAGGTAATTGTTATGATTCAGCTGTTAGATTCTATGTTCTGTCATTATACTGCACAGTTTCATTTTAAGTATGTATACCCTCTTAAAGTATGTCAACATTATAGAGTAGTTAAAAAGCATCTCTGTTGGGGAAATTTTATCTTGACCCTGGGATGAGTGTGGCAAACACAAGATTACAATGTACTTTGAGTTTTGGAAGCAATTTGGTGAAGGCACTTGGCTGCCAACTTTCTCATTTACTTTGCTCTACAATTTCAACAAATATCTATTACAAACTGAAATGTCCATAAACATACAACTTTAGTGGTTTTGTGTGTAATTCTTCACATCAAACAGGCGAGTTGTAACAGAGTCATAGTTTATCAAATGTAGTTAAATCGTGGGTCACATACCTCAGTGTCAGTTCCAAGCTCCATCACAGCTGTCAGAAAATTTTCTTTTATTGTTTGTATTTAGTTAATCATTTTTATTGCACAAACAGAATTTTCAGTGTTTAAGAAATCATAAACAAACTGGGCTGTTAGTTATTTGGACAGTTTGTAAAGCTGTTGTCGGCTACATTTGCAATTTGTATATGTAACTGCTGACTAAAAAGGATTTAGAATACTTAGATGAAGGAGCAATGTTTCCATGGCTGGGGCTCTACGACAGGATAAATACAGAAGAGAGGACTGTCCCCACAGCTACCACAATGTATTCTTTGATGCAGCCATGATTTGACCATGTATTGATTACATACTCTCTAACTTCTTCTCTTTCCAGACTCTGAAGGACCCCACTCTTGCAGCCAGGAAAGATTTCCAGCGTGAGGCTGAGCTGCTGACCAACCTTCAGCACGAGCACATAGTGAAGTTCTACGGCGTGTGTGTCGATGGAGACCCTCTCATCATGGTCTTTGAGTACATGAAGCACGGAGATCTCAATAAGTTTCTCAGGTGAGTTCAAGTAAGACGGTGGGGGAGGCGTGCATCTGTTGTAATGCAATCTGCCTTGCTTATCATGAATTCCGAGTAAAAATTATGCCTACACTAATATTTTTCATTTGTTCTAATCCAACAGAAACTACACATAGTGTTGATGCTGGAATGCTGCAGGCACTTTATCCCTTCAAAAAAAAATAAACAAAATGACTCAATGATTTTTTTCATTTCACGTGAAAACCAAGATTTGTCTATATTTTATGTCCCCACAACTTATACAAGTTGCTTGCAATGTATTTTAAGAAATGTTGACAGATATAAAAGCAATTATACCAAATAAAGTAATATTTCAGACAGTCAAATGCAGCCCACTGGTGTCACGAGGATAGGACTTCAAAGTAAGGCTAGTTGAATCAAGCAATTTTATACAAGTGTTTGAATATGTCATAGTGTAAACTACTAAATAAGTAGGACTTGATGAACGCTTAGTGCATCTGTGGGGCTCACAGATGCACTTTGCGCATTAAGGTTAAAGGGAGGCACTTGCCTGGTTTGCCACTGCAGACTGTAGCCTACTGTATGTGGAGACTTAAGTGAAAAAATTAATGGCATTTATTTTTGTTAGCCCGCTCCCCAATTCCTAAGCTATACAATATCCCACCACCAAACTTCTGATAATGGCAGGTTCCAAACAATCTCCCCTATGCAACTGTAATAAGCTATCTTTGTTGCCAGGATTTTATGATGAGATACACGAAAAAATATAAAAAATAACCTTGGTATAAAGGCCATCTTAAAAAAAAAAAAAAAAAAACTCTTAAAGTATTATCATATCAAATGATCTGGGGGCCCTAACTGAAAAAAAAGGTTGTCTGGCTAGCCCTCTAATGGCCAAGATCAGAGCTCAAAAGAAAAGTAAGTGACAATACCTGAAAAATAACCTAGTATTCATAGGGTTAACAGAGCAGACGCTTTCAAGAACTCCTTGGCAGGTAAATGGATGAACCATCTGTTTCTCACAAGCTAACTTAAACCTCCCATAACAGCCAGTAGCTCCATATAGGAAACTGACTGGTCTAACCAACTGTGGCTGGACCACAAGCTGAGTTTACTGACTGTAAGTCATTAGTGCATATATATACGTATATGTATGTAACTTCAATTATTTCTCAAGCACAAAAGATTTGCACTGGAAACAGGCCTTTGGCCAAGCATGGTTTCTGCCCTCTACTGATGCCAGCATTACAGAGTGATGAGATAAAAAAAAACAAAAAAACAACGGATATACAGTGGCTGACTGCCCAAAGCCACTGATTTCACTGATTTAAGGAGTATTTGTATTATTTACTTTCCAATTTATCACAAATTGCTTGTTTATTCTCAACGTTCTAGACATCAATTCTAATGATTCATTAATGCTGAATTCACTGAAGTTACAATCTGGGAACAAAGTGGCAACAAAAAGTTGGTCCAGTTCGGTGGTCAGACAATTTACAAATAACTTTCCAGATTAGTCAAACACAGTCAGAGGAGAATACAAAGGTACATAGTAATTTTATAACCCAACCCTGTTTCCCAAATATGATATTATTATATAACTACATTCCCAGTTGTGTTATATAAAACATATTTTCACCCTAAATTTTCTCCAAATAGCCACAAAAGGTACTCAGTGAGCTTGAGAAAAAAATAATTTACAACTTGTTTGAAGATTCTTCTACATTTTCACACTTACTAGTCTGATATACATGTTCCAAAGGAGTGACATTTCTTTCAAAATGCAGTTGAAAACACAGCTAGTTATACAGGAGCATATTTTGAGATGTAGTTTGATTTGGATCTGTTCTTTATAGTTAAATATTTTTTCTCTCAAGTTCAGTGTTGTATTTAGGAGATTTTTTTTCCATTTCCATGACGCACAGCAGACTATTTGTTGCAGTGATATTATTCTGCATATGCTTCCAGTAGCTACATAAAGAATGTGACCACTTAGTCATAAAGTCATTAACAAAACCGGGCAAGAGGTAGCCTATTAGCAATAAAAGCACATTTTAAAAGTATTGTAAGTTGCTTTAGTTAGATAACTTATCACTATAAACATTTTCAACATATTACAATATTAAATTAACTCATAAAATTATGTTAGTCAGCTACACAATCAACAGGTTTGAACTATTTGTTGTTAATTATGATTTACATGAAATTTTTCCCTCAGATTTACTGCAGCATCTCTTCTACTGGTCTATTTAAACAGTCAGGTTACTCAAATTACTGTCAAATTAATAACTATGAGGTATACATTATAACAATAGATGTAGTAGATAACCTCCTGTCTATCCACACAGTTACTCATCTCCTCCGCCTTCTCAGAATCTCACTCCAACTGGTTGAAAGTTAGCAACCCTGTTTTTTCTGTTCTACCTGTCGTCTGTTCCTCAGCAACCACTTTGAGTTTGTTGGTGCACACTGCAGCTATTCCTGAATACATTATTTAAAAGATCAACCCCATCACAGTATATTTTCATTAACATTTCTTATATTTGCTGTATGATGTCACAGATTTTTTTTCCATCTTGCTATGCAAATTAAAATAGTGAGGTTACATAGAGAGCATTCAAAATATCCATTCATCCATTTTCTATACACTGCTTTAACCACACAGAAAGACCCTGGGAGGCAGGATGCAAACTGGGGACCTTCTAGCTGTGAGGCGGCAAGTGCTAACAACTGAGCTACCATGTAGCCTGCATTTAAAATATATTATTGTGTATTTTATTACTATTATTTGCAATCCTTAACAATTATCCTATTCACTGTCAGTTGTCTTGTATTTTTGACTGATTTCCGTTAATTTCTGTTGATATTATTGTGAGATTAACAGAAGACTGAAAGAAGTCACTTTAAGCCCCTGACGCCTGAATTTATTTACAACCATATAAAAAAAAATTGTGTTTGTGCTTTCAAGCTGATTCTAAAATAAGTGAAGGTTGTTAATTTGTTGATAGCACATAAAATAGATATAAATTTAGTTATGTTGTAAATTTGCGACAACAGGCATTAATGGTAAATTTTTTTTATTGACGTCATAAAATTGTTTACACCTATTTATACTATAACACCAACTAGAACAGAGGTCTCAAACAAACAGTTAGTGTCCACTTTCCAGAATCTCCATCACTGCTGCTGTTGTCAGTACTCTCACAACTGCTGCTTTCATCACCTGGAGCAGAAAAAAAGAAATCACGAGAGAAAAGTGCAGACATTTTTATCTACATTATTTACACATCATGTACATGTGGTTCCATTCACAAATATATGGGTATATGTAAACAACAACAACAAAATGAAACAAAGAAAACAAAATTATAGCATTATTACTGCTGTTTTCATCACCCGATTTAGGAGTATAGTCATCATCGTTATCCCCACTGTCAGAGGCAACTGTCTTCACTTTCTTCAGAACACAGATGCATTCATTTTGTTCTGTGTTTAAAAAAAGGGAAGGGAGAGCAGAAATTGCTTTCAGAAATTACTTTTATATCACAGCATGCTATTTTTATAATTATAGAACTTGACTATAATAGCCATTCCTAAAGAAAAAGCATGTGAGTGCTGAAATCCATCTAAATACAGCTTCATTTAGCATTAGCATTGTGACCACTATGGACGGATGTCGCGAATTTGCTACAAACAGAAATCTTTAAATTAAAAAACTAAATTGTCTGTAGGTGTGAATGTGAGTGTGATTGTCTCTATATGTAGCTCTGTGATAGACTGGTGACCTGTCCAGGGTGTCCCCTGCCTTCACCTTAAGTCAGCTGGGATAGACTCCAACCCGCCTCTTTCCCTACAGAAGATAACGAAGTGTATAGATAATGGTGGAAGTGTGAATGTTCCCCTGAGTGAACCCTTGGTACACTCCTTGAGCTTTAATCAAGCACCACCCTCAAGCAGAAAATTTTAACTTTGTACAAAGTATTTAACCCTCAGAGCCTCAAGCAGTTTCTGTGCATCTTTGCTCCAGTCACATTTTCCCTCACTGTGGTCCTTGACTTCTATTGAAATAAATCAACCATGGCCAGAAGAACAGAGTACTCAGAAATATCTTCTATGTAGTATTACAAAGTGATCATCCCATAAATGGTAAAAATGAAAGTAAAGTTGAATTTGATTATTAATGTGAGAAACCTGGAATTAAAAAGTCCATAATTTTTACAAGTACCCATGTGTGCTGCCAAGACGTGGTTGTGTGTGCCGAGCTATTATTACGACGACATGCAGTGCAGACTTGTGCTATGTTGAAACTGATACAGGTGAGGACTGACCTGATGAAATAGCTGTCACTGACTATTATAGGAAAAATGATCAGAGTACTCATTCATAAAGCCACGACATTTCAATGCAATAAGATTCATGGAAAGCAGTGCATGTCTGAAAGAGACTAAGGAGACGTCACACCAGCATAATTTTATATTCTGGTAGTATATTTCACCTTTTGTCAGACATCATTCTTCATGAGAAGTATTTTTCGTGTAAGTTCTTAGACAGTTCTTAGCCAGCCTAGTTTCTGCAGTACACAGACAGTTGTGGTAATCTTTTTGAACCAAAAGCTTTTGGCAAAGTTTTCGTGCATAAAAAGATTTGTTAGACGGTGTATGAAAACACCATTTATGGGTTTCCAACCAACTGCTAGCGCTTTTGTACCTCAAATATTCTTCAGGAGAAAATCTTGCTAAGATTCTCAGGCTGCAATCAGGCTTGTAAGGGATTAACACGTCAGAGATATAATCAGGAAGCAACACCAAGCTTGCATTAGTACATTTTTAAAATCAATTCTAAAAGATACAGATAGCCAATATCGGAATGCCAAAACTGATGTTATGTTTTTTTTGGATACAAAGAGTAGTTTTTCTGCAGAATTCTGGACCAGTAGAAGTCTGAATAGGCTGCACTGGCTAAGACAGAACTACAGTGAGTCACAGGAATCTAACTGTGGTGTGATGAAAGCAGGGAAGCCAAGCAGTTGGCCTTGGTATTGTTCTTTTTGCACACACACCATACAAGAACACCATGGTCTCTATGAGGTAGGATAATGTACTACCTGATGGACTGGAAAAAATTACCCCAGAAAATATTGGGAACACGTATGAGTATAACCTGTCCACTAGACAGGGATAACCCCTTTATATGAAGATGTTTGCAGCTAAAAAGTTTGAATTGAATGTTTTTAAATTGCTTGATCTGACTCGAAAGTAAATTATATGACATACCTTGGTAACAGTTCATCTATGACACACTGCTAATTTAGCCAGCACCCATTTAATTGCTCTTCAATCCACCATCCTCTCTGTCTCTCTCACACATGTGCACACACACACACACACACACACACACACACACACACACACACACACACACACACACACCACTGCCACTTCTTCACTAGCATCACCTTTTACATTAGAGACTGAAAAGTCAGTGATGCTGAAATGACAAAAACTTAGCAACGCAGCTCTGATTTAACTTTGAGTGTAACTGAGACTGAATTGTGTTGAGGGTGTCACTTTTTGATCATCATATAGTGGACAGAGATGTTTGTCAATCTAGATGTGGATTAGTGGGGTACTTTGTTAAGGGAGAATTAGGGCAAGCACTGATAATATTTTAGGCTGAATCTGATTAAAACATGTTGCTCTTGGTTTAATAGCTTACTTACATAATATAAGCAAACACTTGATTAGAATACTCTACTTTGGGTTACTGAGGCATTGTGACCATCAGTGGGCATTTTTATCTTGAAAAAGGAATTAAAAACAGAACACGTAACAAGAACAATAATATATAATTTGCCAAACAAGCTTTTAAAATCAATTAAAAGCAACAAGAAAAATGCAACAAAATACCAAGTTTGAAGATTCATTGTTGCATTTATTCCCTGGGTCCACTACATACAGTTATGCTCATGTTATGCTCATGTGAGATAGTTCAGCACAGTCGTACAAGTGCATACTTTCTTTGTTCAGTTGCACAGTATGCCCCTAACAGAGTCTCTAACAGATATTGTCACTGTCTCCTCAGAGCCCATGGGCCAGACGCCATGATCCTGGTGGATGGGCAGCCTCTGCAGACCAATGGTGAGCTGGGTCTGTCCCAGATGCTTCACATAGCCAGTCAGATCGCAGCTGGGATGATCTACTTGGCATCGCAACACTTTGTGCACCGTGATTTGGCAACCAGGAACTGCCTGGTGGGAAATGGCCTTCTGGTGAAAATAGGCGATTTTGGCATGTCCAGAGACATTTACAGCACAGATTATTATAGGGTAAGAACATCTCTGATTGCTCACACGCAACACAACATTTGCTCTATTTTCCTCCATTCTTTTACAAAAAATAAAAAATTAAAATACTTAAAATGTACTGTCCTTCGCATACATTACACATTTTTCCAACTGTAATGCAACTGGAGTAATGCTGGCTTGTCTTCACAAAAACGGGATAAATCAAATATTCACTAAACAAATAAATTTTCAAATTGGAATTAAAATTAAAGCTGCAAGCAGCATTGATCGGGTCCTCGCATCCTTGCTGGTCAGTGAATCAAAGCATGTCCACCAGGTGGCGCTGCGACTGAGAGTGTATTTCGGCCTATGGATGTGACGAGGGCCTAACTCTGATCACACATGTAAAGTTTCAGGCAGATTGGTGTCTTGTGATAACATCTTTTGGGATAACATCCTGTGGACTGATGAGTCAAAGGTTTAACTTTTTGAAAGACATGGGTCCCGTTACATTTGGAGTAAAGCTACTACGGCATTCCACAAGAAGAAAAAATAAAAAAGCTCAAAGTTCAAGCACAGCATAATGGTTTATGCAGCATGACAATGGCCCAAAGTACACAAGCAAATCCACCTCTGAATGGCTCGAAAGAACAAAATTATATTAAGGTTTCGGAATGCTCGAGTCAAAGTCTGGACTTGAATTCCATTCAAATGCTGTGGTAAGACTTTAAAAGAGCAGTTCATGGTCAAGACCCATTTAATGAGGCTGAACCAAAATTATTCTGAAGGGAAGAATGAGCCATAATTCCTCCATGGCAATATGAAATAGTGATCACAAGCTTAACAAACATTTAATTGCAGTTGTTGCTGCCAAGGGACCAACGAGTTATTTGGTTTACGGGGCAATACTTTTTCACACGACTGATACAGGTTTTCAATAAATCTTTAATAAATCAGAATTTTTAATTTAAAATAATTTTGCTTCCACAGTCTGCATCAGTCATGCAGAAAGCATGAATTGATCGTAAGATCATTATTCCATTTGTAAATGACCCTGGAGGCTTTCTGTTTTTGTGCAGACATGTGGTCTACTTTTTTAAAAGCGATATGTTGATAGTATGTAGAAGGTCTCTCTTCATGTTCCCTCTGTTTAAGTCCTCCCCAAACATTAAATGAAGCCTCACAGTAAAAGTTAAATTACATTCCAGTTACAGCTCTACCACGGCTAAAGATTTGTTAACTGGAGGATGGAGCTGAACTCTCTAATTAAGAAGAAAGGTATAAAATTAATGGCTGACAGCTCCAGAGCTGCGAAGCAGTGCAGTATGTTAACTGAGGAGTTTATCATAAAGCCCATACCTCCGTCCATCAACTTGCCTGAGTCCTCTATTCTGTCCTATCTGTAGATGGAGAAACTTTGGTGGGCTCCAGCCATGTCTCAGTGAACATCAGATCACATCAGCTCCCAATGTTCTGTTGGTGTTTAATCCATTCTGTCTGATCATTAGATAGCAGAATGGATCAGTGGAGGTTTTTTGTTCCTCTGCTGAGTTCTGCACAGAGCCTCGGCATACTTTCCTCTCTTTGTTTTTCTCCAATGCCGTGAGAAAAAGACCCAAGGAAGTACATCGTCTGTAATGGTTATAGGGGCTTAAAGTCTGAACCTGTTGACATTGACATCTTCTTGTTCTTCTTCTTAAGTGTTTGTCAGTCATGCTGATGTATGATAGCTCCATATGTGCAAAAGGGGCCAGTAATAAATGGTCAACCCACGAAAGTTTACTGATTTGAACTGGAGTTGTCAACAGTCCAGCTATCTTATGGTACACAGAGCTGTTGTAAGCTTACCTTGGCTAACAGCAAGAAGTAGGACAAATTATATCTTTTCATACTTGCTTACCTGTCACTATGGAATACATTATGATCACCTGGAGTGTAAGCAAATGAGTTAAGTGCCTGAGGTTATACAGTCTTCTATAAAAAGTTTGTGAGTCTGTGTTTACAGTATGTTAGTGTCCAGTTGAATAGTAATCAAGCTAAACAGTTTGCATGTAATGCCATGGTGGAAATGCCACTTTACCATCCATTAAAGCTGAATTACAAAATTCCCAATCTTATGACAAAAGTCTGACTGGTTGAAAATACAAAGTGATAATGAAAATGTCAAGGATAAATTGGATATTGTAAAAAAAACCACTAATTTGTGATGGTCAATTGAAGAACCATAAGTAGGTAAAGGGAGAGCTGACAGAGAAACAGACAGTAGAAGTACGAAGGAGGGAGAGGAGGAGAGTGAAGCACCTGGCTGCTATGTCAGTTGCACAGTGGAAGTCATTCATTATGTGGATCTTAGGAAGCACATATTTGACTAAATTAGTTCAGCTGCTTTATAATTTCACAGCAGTCAGAGTGCACGCGGTCGCAGTGCTGTCTAATCTAAATTACTGTCTAATCTAAATACTATTATATCACAGAGAAGACGTGCTGGATTGTATATCTTCTCATATCCTCACTGACAGTATGAATATCCATCCAGGGACAGAATGCAGACACTCAATCATCACTACGCTGTTATCATTAGTGCACACAATTATTTTTAAAATCTCATAATGCAGCGTCCCAGCGTATATGTGCTACCAATTTTTAGACTTAGATGACTTTATTAATTCCCAGAGGGAAATTAAGCTGTTACAGCAGCATGGCTATTCAATAATAAACAATGAGACAACACAGAATATTAATGTACAAAGTGAAGGTAAGATAAAATAAAGTGAAATAAGATAAAAATATATTAGATATAATAAAGAAAAAATAAGCAAAATATACAAGAGTAACAGTTTCTTTAAGAATACAGAAATGTGCAAATGAACAGAATGTGCAAATGAGAATGTGCTTGGATGTGCAAATGACACAAGACGGTGCAGATATGTTTGCAGGTATAATGAATAAATTTAGAATGTAACGTGCAATATCTAGCCAGTGGACAGTGCTTTTCAAATGTAATTAGTAATTATTTTATTATATACCATATAAAAGTATGTTAATTGAACTGTTTCTGTTAGCTTGGTAGCTTTAGCTCCTTGATGTCTGAATTTATTTACAGTTATATAAAGAAAATAATTATTTGTGTTTTTGCTTTTGCTTAAGAGGAGATTATTAATTTGTCTATTACACATATAACAGATATATAATAATAATAATTATATATATATATTTTTATATATATATATATATATATATAATATTTAGGTGCCAGTTCGTGACGATCAGCGTCAAGGGGTTAAATAAACAAACCCCTGACTAGATGATCGGTGTAATAAAATAATGTTCATTGTATTTTTTTGTAACATGTCACTTGTTTTCATTTGTGGTACAACAGTGTTCATTAAACACTTTTAGAACATAAATTAATGACATCCACTCTATCCGATGTACATTTATATGTGCAGATACATAAAGTGAGTCAAGTTTGCATCAACCCTCGATTAGACTTTCTTCTCATCTTTACAGTTCCAAAGTCTTGACTTAAGAATTCCAAAAGTTCCCAAGTCTAGACTTGGGAACTTTGGAATTGGATCTGCTCTGTGTGTCTCTCTGTGGACTATCTGGCTGGCATGAAGTCTAGTTTTTCATTTATTCCATTTCTGAGGCTGGGTGTAGCAAATTCAATTATCTCTGTCTTATCCTCACTAAGTTTGACAAAATCACAAAACGGACAATACCGATATCATCAAAGAAGTCTTTTAGGGCAACCAAAGTGCAAGATGCTGGGTTGACAGGTGGATAAGTTTGAGAATCATCACTTTAAATTGAAATGCTGCATCAACTGTTAGAAACATATGGATTAAGAAAAGAACAGGGCCCAGTATAAACTCTGCAAAGTCCAGACAAGGAAATAAAACTATGTAGTTCAACAGAAGTCTGTCAGAGTGATAAGACTTGAACAGCTCCAGAGCCAACCTTGTAGTTGGGAGTACTTTTGGGAAAAGACTATCATCCCTGTCAAATTCAGCCAAGCAGGACTGAAGCTCATTCTATACTATGACCAGACCTTTTAACAGTTTGGAAGATGTCAGCCAGAAAGTTTGAAACTCATTGCTAAAAATGAGATTTAAATCACAATTGTGAATAACTTGATACTTGGCTGGGTTGCCTTTTGGCCTGGGATCATACACTGCTCGGCCAAAAAAAAAAAGTTGCACACTAATATTTGTTGGACTGCACTCATTCGCTGTGGCATCAATTCAAAAAGCTTCTGCAATGCCACAGCATTTATTCATTTTTCACTAAGATCTTATATTGATGATGGGAGAGTCAGACAGCTGCGCAACGTCTTCTCTAGCACATCTCAAAGGTTCTCAAAGGGGTTGAGGTCTGGACTCTGTGGAAGCCGATCCATGTGTGAAAATAATGTCTCATGCTCCCTGAACCACTCATTCACAATGTGAGCCCCATGAATCCTGTCATTGTCATCTCAGAATATGCCTGTGCCATTGATGGAAAGATCTGGTCAGTATACTCAGGTAGTCAGCTGACCTCATTCATTGGGAACATAACGTTGCTGAATCTGACCAACCCCAGATCATAACCCAAACCCCCACATGCTGGTAGGCATGAGGCATGAGGAGTGCATCATTTCATCTGCCTCTCTTCTTACTGTGATGCATCCATCACTTTACAACAGGGTAAATCTGGACTCATCAGACCACATGACCGACCACATTTGTTCTTCGATAATGATGGTACACCACTATCCTCTCAGGTTTTAATAATGCATTGGATGGCTCTTAATGTGACTTTAGTTGTTTCATAACTCTCCTTAGTTGTTTTCTTTTTGTTGTTTTTGCTTGATGCAGGCTAATAATTTCTCCCTTCTGAAACAGATTAACATCCTTTCTATGACCACAGGATATGACTTCCAACATGGTTGTTTAAGAAATTAGAAGCTCCTCACTGCATCAGCTAGGGTTAAATAAGTTGCTGCTTGCTGAAACATATTCATCACTGCAGTAATTATCCAATGGGAGGCTCTCATCTATTTGCTTAGTTAAATCCAGGTTCCAACTTTTTTGGGGCCAGTCAGTGTATTTTATTGATGGATCACTTTCCTTTTATGAGTCTGAGAGAAATATTCAGGGATGTGATTAGAGTTAGATAATTAGGTGAGTTGGATGTCCTTGAGCTAAGCTGATTAAACAAGATACAACATTACTTGGAGTGTGCAAATAGAGTAAAATATAATAAAATATAATGGTAGGAATCATAAAGGAAGTTAAACTTAATTAAAGCGGATGTTTTAAAAGCTTGCATTATGAAATAGGAAAGAAGCACAGAAGTTAAGACAATCCATGTTTGGCCTTTAATGTGCATGGAACCAAGTACATCTTAAGTAAAATTAAGCAATTAAACAATATTAGATACAAAATTAAGCTATTTCTGTTCAAAGAGAAGGTCAATAAACAAACAAATTAAAATGGACAGAAGACACCAAGTTGCTCTTCACTGAATTGCGATGAGCGTTTTCTAAACGGAAAGTTTCAGATTTTAGTTATCAGAAAACTGACATAAAATGCCTTCTTTGGAAATACATGGTAAGATTAATAAAGGAAAGCAATAGTTTTCAAACATTTTTATTTTAGAGCTCAACCACATAACACAAAAAAAATGTATTGTTCTTCAAAGTCTGGAATTAGGGTGATTTTAGATTTGGGCCAATTTTTTTTTCTTCCATTTTTGCAACTTGCAAAGTCATTCCTGAATCATAAACATAGGATCCTTAATACTTACTGTTTGCTTTACATGCAAAACAATAACACTGTGTAAGTGTCTGGAATTCACAATGCTTGTTATATCATACATTACATGTGTGTAAGATATTTACCATTTGTTTTGATTGTTATCTCTAATGTATGTATATGTGTGTGCAGGTGGGAGGTCACACAATGCTACCCATCCGTTGGATGCCGCCAGAGAGCATCATGTATAGGAAGTTCACCACAGAGAGCGATGTGTGGAGCTTTGGAGTCATTCTGTGGGAGATCTTTACTTACGGCAAACAGCCATGGTTCCAGCTTGCCAATAATGAGGTATGCTATCACTTTAGATTTTAGATTATATTTATTAGCTCATCCTGGCTTCAGCCATATTACTTGAAATGGGAATGAAATGTCAGTGGATTCTGTTTTTGCATAAAAGACCTTGGTAATTTTGTCAGTTTGTGTGTTTGCAGCAAAATTCGAATCTAATCTAATCTAATCCTAATCATGCCTTGGTATTGTGCTGTGGCCCTAAGACTCTCCATCTTACTAGTGTTGTATCGTTTTTATGAGAGAAATCAGTAAATATATGAGTACCAGAGAGTGCATGTCTGTATGACTTGTGTTTTTTTTTTTTTTTAAGTCCAGAGCATCATTTAGACAATATGTGTATTTGCAATTTCGCAGAAATTGTAACCCCCGCTTTATACATGGAAAACAAAGAAATGTTTTTTTTTAAGTCAGGAAAAGCATGTTCTAACTTTCAGAAGCTAATAGCTGATTCTTCATGACGAGTTTGACCTGTCATAAATTCTAATAGACTTTATTTGAACTAAATCAGGGTTGGGACTTGAATGAACAATAAAAAGGCAACTCAAAGTTAAGTCATTGGACAGGAATAGGTTAAAATCTCAGAGATGAACAGAATGCAAGACTGTTTTACTCAAATTCCTTGTGTAAAATGTAATTAGATAAATGTATAGAGGTGGTATATTAAAATGTTCATTGAGTATATATTAATTTACATTTCTACACATCTAATTCATCAGTGCAGCAGCAAAGCAATGAGGATGATGATGTTGAATTGATATATGTCGACAAACAGTATGTTGTGAATTTGCACTATATAAATAAAAAAATTTGAATTGAATATACTTTATACTGAATTTACAAAAAAAACAAAACAAAAAAAGATGGCACCATCGCAAGCAAATTAGAAAACATGGAGACTTACACAAATTAAACAAACTGAGTAAATGCTCTTTTCTGATCAATCCCCTGTAACTGTATGGGGGAAGAAAGACAGAGGTAGAGGAGAGGAGCCCAGTGCATGATGGGAATCAGCTGGCAGTCTAAACTTATAGCAGCATAACTAAGGGACAGCTCAGGTGATCCTGAGCAGCTCTAACTATAAGCTTTATCAAAGAGGAACGTTTTAGGTCTAATATTAAAAGTAGAGAGGATGTCTGCCTCCCGAACCCAAACTGGGAGCTGATTCCACAACAGAGGAGCTGAAAACTGAAGGATTTGCCTCCCATTCTACTTCTGGAAACTCTGAGAACCACAAGTAAACCTGCAGTCTGAGAGCGAATAACATGTTAGGATAATATAGTACAATAAGGTCTTTATGATAAGATGGAGCTGGATGGAGTTTTATATGTTAGAAGCAGGATTTTAAATTCTGTCCTGGATTTTATGGGGAGCCAATGAAGATTAGCTAGTATGGGAGAAATATGATCTCTGTGCCTGGTTCCAGAACTCTGGCTGCACCATTTTGTATCAGATGGAGGTTTTTAAGGAAATTGTTGGGACATCCTGATAATAAGGAATTACAACAGTCCAGTCCAGAAGTTATGAATGCATGGACCCTCATACAGCCTACCTGTAGAATCTTGAAAATTAATGTTGAAAGTTGGGCTTTAGTCTCTTCTAATCTACCCTTAAAAGATACTAATAGGTCTGAATCAGGAATAAAAGAGACAATCCTTTGCCATGATATTGCACATCAGAGCACATAAATAATGACAATGACTGAAAGTCAGACTTTGTGTTGATATAAAATCATGATTCAAAAATGTAGACAGAGAAAACAACCAAAGCAGGATTTAAATGTCACATTTAATTACTGGATGTGATCACGTGTGTATTTAGTTCCTGGTCAAACAAACTGAATGTTAGTGGCGCATATTTTAATGTCTGCACAGTGGAAAACAAAGGGGAAGTAAACCTCTTATAAAACGTACTGTGCATAAATCAGGCTGTACCTTATTTAGTAACAAATAAATAAGGTACTGTGTCTAAACGTAGGTGAGTGCATGCAGCACACTACAACAATGATGATAAAACATCTGGGTTCTGCAGACTTTGCTATGCTTTGCATGCTGTACTACAGTATAATAGCCCAATCTACTTTCAGAGCAATCCAAAAAACATTTACATACATAACCTGCAAGATGAAATGTTGGTTAGGCAGAGACATCTCTTGACATCTCTGTCAAAATACAGTTCGGTTTTCATCAAGGGAGGATTTCAAGCATTAACAACAATGCAGTTTACAAGTAAACAGAGTAGTTCAAATGAGCTACAAGCATAATCATACAGTATTATTGTTATAAGCAAGTAAAAAAGTGTTGCAACACTATGCAATAACCAAATGCTTATGATACAGCTAAGCCAAAAGATTTTTTAAAAACATCATAAATAATTACTGTGGATTTGCAGTTGGAATATAAATTTGATTTATGCTATGCAGCACAATCCCAAAATGTGTTATATATATATATATCCTTGTCCATGGCCAAAAAATAAATAAATTATTATTAATAATAATAATAATAATAATAATAATAATAATAATAATAATAATAATAATAATAATAATAATAATTCACTTGACAGTTTTTGCTTACTGCTTTCGCATCATGTGACTCACAATTTTACTGTTACATGACTCAAAACAGCAACAAATCATCTTAAGGGGGCTGAAGGAGCAGTGGCAGCATTAACCATAGGGCTTTCAAGCAGGAGAGTCTTGTGTGGAACACGTCTTATGTGGCATTTTTAGTCACTATTTTGTCGCTTGCTTTTCTTTACACCACATGTACATTCACTGCCAGTGTGCAGTTGATCATCACTAGCTCAAACTTGCTTGTTTTTACGAAAATAAAAAGACATTCCTGAAGAAAAACTTAAAATACATTGTGACTTTGCACATCAAATGACACAGTGTTCTGAAACACAGCCACTGTATATTGCACTGTACAAGTGCTGCAGTTTAGGTTGCAAACCTGAACTATTTCTTACAGTATGTCTTGTTTAACAACTTGCCTCTGTGTCGTCCTAGGTGATAGAGTGCATCACTCAGGGCAGGGTACTGGAGCGCCCCAGGCTCTGTCCCAAAGAAGTCTATGATATGATGCTGGGCTGCTGGCAGAGGGAGCCACAACAGCGCCTCAACATTAAGGACATTCAAAAGATGTTGTTTACTCTGATGAAAGCCACACCAGTCTATCTGGACATACTGGGATAAAAATGCATACAAAGGGATGAGATGTGTTTCAAGTTAGACTTGATCATCACTGGAACAGAAATGCATACAATAGATCAGAATGGAATGGATTGCCGTGGAACAGAAGTCTGGTCTGGACTCATGGTAATGCAACTATGTGAAGTGGGATTAGGATTGGAATATTACCTTGCTTTCAACTGCCTGAAACATAAGAATGGGAATGAACTTACTTGGGTGGTATAATATGTATTTAACTAGATCATAATGAGCTGGACAACACTGCATTGTTTCACCACCTTAAAAGCTGGGATCAAGCTTGTGTGGTTCAGTCTTTATTGAATGAAATCATGACTTAAAAGACTTGAGTATGAAGTATGGGTTACATTGAGATAGACTGAATCGGATTACCTGATTCTACTTGCCAAGTATGGTTTCTTTGTTTTATCCTAATAATGTCATTTCATCCCTTCTAGATCACTGGTAGCGTGGGTCCTACTGAAGTCTCGATAAAAATTGATTGTTTGGATATTTCAGTTATTCAACCCTAGATTACATTTATCTAATCTTAACATGTTTTCCTCTGTGTCCCTTTATACATCAGACATAAGTTGATTTGGTTTGGTTGACTAGGTTTTAGGAATATTAAATTATATTAGAATTATTTACTTATGAGGCCATATTTGGCGTAATTTTCTTTTTACCTGGTACAGAGTCGTGGAGTGGGGCATATCCAAAGATGACCTGCAGAGTAATGCTATGAATGATCAGGTTTTTTTTTTTTTTTTTTTTTAAATGTAGATGCTTATGTATTCCGGGACAATCTGGTTTCATCATTTACCTATAATTTAATAAGTCTTGAGTGTGCCTCATAGTCATTTATGTCATTTGGCCAAATCAAATTTGTCTTAATGTCCATAATATTAAGCATAAAAGGTTTTACGCTAAACATTCATAATACAGAAACTATGATGAAATGCTCCACAGTTTCAATGTAGTAACACATTTACACTTGTTGAAACACTTCTGAATTTTATGAAATTGTTCTCTCCGAATGATCATCACAATCTTTGATGGGCGATTCTTAGTCAAACAATGAGGAGAAGAACAGAACTGCTACATCTTTTCATTATGGAACCTCTCTTGGCCATGACTACTCCTAAAACCAGCTGTGGCTGTTGCTGCAATTGTCATGAAAAGAATTTTACAGAAAGAGGAATCCACCACTTGCTATAGAGCCATCATGAGTACCAGGCAGCTCTGGTTTAAAATGAAAAAAAAGTATTGTTCATTACCATGTGTGCTCACCCTTCATTGGTTTCATTTCATTGTTATTCACTGAGACATTAGGTAAGCGAGTTATCAACAAAGAGCAATGTACATAAGTGAAACATGTCATGTACAGTGGCTACTGTGTTCTTAAGTGCTTGCTCAAAGTCAGCATCCTTCACTGTTTTCGTCCTCAGAGCCATCATAAATACACCTTGTAGTCCTGATGTTTTTAGCCCACTAACCTGTTTACCTCTGCAAGAACCAGACCAGACCTTCCCATCCTGAGCCTACAAGCTTGGTGTGAGTGAGTCTGTTACCACAGAGATGGACCTAAGTGCCTCCAACTTCTTTCTGAACGCTGGAACTCAAAAAAGTAGTCTTTTGAAATAAGAGCACTTTTACATTTTGTTTACATGCCTAAAAATGTAAACTAGCTGTAAACTGTCCTCATTTTTAAACTTTCCTCACTTTTCCGAAAGCAAACCTACTTTAAGCACTCACTTTATTGCAAAAAAAAATCTCTAATACAAGAATGAAATAGAATTGATCCAGAAAAATGTCAATCCCTGTGAAAAAACAAACAAAAAGCTCTTTTGTATCCTTTGCAGTTCAACAAGAGAGTCAAACTATCCAAGGTGAAGTTACCTTTTCATTAAAAAAAAAAGACAAACAAAAAAACATCTTCTATATATTTTCTATTTATTTTTTTAAGTCAAAGAGTGGACCTCTGCAATTCTTCTAAAGCCATTGGGACACCCTACCACTTGATCAATTAAAAACAACAACAACAACAAAACAGCATTACAAGGGAAACAACTGGCTGAGAGGAAATCATTAAGGATTACCTTAGAAGAAGCTGATTTACATAATGTGATTTACCAGGATCCACCCTGACCTCAGATGTTGGACATAAACAAGAAACATCCTCCTGACAAAATAGCATTACTTATCTGGAAGGATAAAGACGGAGCCACCAGTTATTAAATAAAACGTTGTTACTTTTTTAAAAGATGTATATACTGTAAATCTCTATATCTTGAGATATGTTCACTTTTGTTTTTTTTTTAATGTTTAATCATGTCTAGCTTCTTTATGTGTTATACGGTTGATTGAAAACCAGCAGATGATTTGATGTTTTTCTTTCCAATTGTAATTTATCATTCTTAGTTAATTTCTTTATACATTTAAAAATTTTAATTTATTTTATATGATCGTTTGATGATAATTTAAGAGTCAGGACAATAGCGGAAAGATGTAAAATATTGGGCCATATTCTTTTACTGACCTATTCAAGTACTATTCTACTTTCATAAGCATTCTTCAGTGTTTCAGTAGAACTTTATTTACCACTTGTTATCCAGGGTCATAAAACGATCAATATGAGTTCCATCTCTGTGTGTCTACCAACAGTGTTTTGTCTAGTATGGCTGCATTTTACATGTGATGTGTACCTTTTTTCTACCTTATTAAGAGTTACCTTTCCTTCTGTCTCTCTCAATAGATAGACAGACAGACAGGCAGACAGACAGACAGACAGACATCTGCTCACAGTCCTGGACTTGTAGCACAAAAATACTTTACACTTATGTTAAACCAGTCTTTACCGTTATGGCTGAGAAGGTTTCTGTGCCACAGCAGCTACACTAGAGCTTAATTTCTTTGTGGAAAATTGCATATTTTGTTTTGGGATTTTTAACAATGAAACACTACAATGTATATTAACATTCACCTGAGCACCTTACATTATTTTGAGATTACTGCATTGCATTGCATGTTTGCAGAATAATATGTGTACTTTGTGCAGGTGTCATTTACATATAACATAGCAATATGAATTATTCTAATGTATAGATATAGCTGTTGAATTCTCTCATATTGGAAAACTTTTCACATCACTTCTTCACAAATGATAATCATTTTTTATCAGCTCTGTCTGTTATAATGCTGATAAGTAACCTCACCCTGTGCAGATTTTCAGTGTTTAAGAAATACAGCAAGGCTATGTTTGAGAGGCTTTGCTTTTCCAGGAAGTAAGCTTTAATATACCTACATAGCCAGCCACGGACGCTGGAGTTTGCTTTGAAGACTTCGTTGCATATGTGCATAGTCGGTCGTACCTACATATTCTACACACACACACACACACACATTATCCCCAAGCATGCACACTGCTGTTGTAGTGTAGTTGCTGTGCAGCACATAAATTTTGGGTTGCATGCAAAAATGTGAAGGAATGGACTCTCGTACACCCTCGTGGATGCTTGCATACTCCTGGACACTGAAAATAAAACACTTACTGTGCCTTAGCATGTCCTTCCATATGGTGAGAGAGAACTTTGGGGGAACGAAGGGAGTGGTAAATGATTTTACTGTAACTAAGATAATTCAATAACATTAACTGAAGCTGGTGTTTTGATTGTCCAACCACAACCATAAACATGATCATTAACAATATCAAAGTTGTCATTTGACTGGTGACAGGGTTAAAATTTTGCAGACAAATTGAACTTTCTTTTCTTCAAATATGGAGAATAGAAACAGTTAAAATTTCCCATGTGCAAGTACATTTTTGATCTCTACGAGGCCAAAATTGTAAGCTATTGCTGAGCCACTGAATCCTTTGCAGACCAGCTTCTTTTGAACTCTGTAAGACTATTTAGTGAAGCAGACAGGCCAGGAAAACTTAACTACTTCTGATTCTACCTGATTACAGCTGGCATGACTAATTTCAGCTATTGCGTGCAAACTTCATTGAAGACAAAATCTCTGTGCAAAACACCTCAAACTATCATTTAAGATACAGATCACACTGCTAAAATGTGTTTTGTATGATCAAAGCCAGAAGCTTTCATTGAGTGGTTGTCTCAGTCATATACTTCAGTACTTCTAATGACATTAGTGCTAAGTGAAATGGTTCTTTGTTTCTCTCTGTTAGCTATTGATTAATTATTTTTATTCTTCTACTTCTTTTGTTTATTTTTTTGTTTAGCTTTTTATTTTATACTGTACCATTCTATACTCATTCGCTCATTTCTACTGTCTTTTATCCATTCAGTTATTCAGTGTATTTTGCTCATACAGTTATTCTCTGTGCCTTTCTTTCGGTCATTTTCCTGTATCATGTTTCCTATACAATGTATTTATTCTGAGTATGTTACAATCATCATTACTTGATGAAATAAATGTCTTTCTCCTCTCTCTCTCTCTCTCTCTCTCTCTCTCTCTCTCTCTCTCTCTCTCTATAGTGTTGTATATCCAACTCCATACACATAACTCTGTCTATTAAAATAATTTGACAACTTATATAGCAACTTTCTAAAAAGCTGAGATGTGCTGAACTTTTAAGGTGGCTCTGTATATGATTCTGACTCATTAAAGTAACTTCATTGATTTGTTGCATCCTCTTTTTTGTTCAGTGTTTTTTTTCCTATCCAGGAAAACATGGAAAAGAATATATATTTATTACTGAATACAAGTTATGCAGTTCAGCTTTCTAATTTGACCTGTAATGTATTACTTACCCTTATATGAGTAATATGTATACTCATTTTCACACATTTACACTGTCTGATGAAAGTAGCTGACAAAACATTATTATTTTCAATTTTTATTCACATTTTAAATAATTTCATAGAAAGATTATCATGGCAAGAAATGAAGTATCTCAACAAACAACTAGAGAATAGATTGTCATGAAATTTTGCATTGATGTTCAAAGCCCTCACACTGCCACATGCAAGATCCAACTAATTCACCTTCAAAAAATTATAAAAGTATAGATTTCTCTCTCTAGACAGTCATTAACTTTTAGAATCTACACTGATATAAGGCTCTTCCTCTAGCATTCACCAAGACCTTTGCTAGACTGATATTCTATGTTTATTTATTGTAAACAAGCCTATCAGAAGTATAGGATCAAACAACAGGGAGATTAAATGGATCAGCACAAAGCAAGGAGTTGGTGCTTAGGTGGTAACTGGATCTTAGACTTTGGGTAAGAATAAATATCTCGACATTACATTTCCACTTTGGTGATTTTAATCAACAAGATTAGACAAATTGATCCTTAACGGAGATTTTGCATGTTACAGTACACAGAGACAGGCTTAGAGGTAAAAAAAAAAAAAAAAGAAAAAAGTAAGTAGCTATTCATGCAAAACAAACTAAAATGAATATTATAGAAAACAGAAAGGTGGCATTAAAAAAATACAAAAATAGTTAAGGACATAGGACATTCTGTAGCCTCTCACCTAAACCATACCAATGGTTACCTCAGCCGTTACCCAAAGATTAACATAAACCTAATTTTTACAATTTATTGACAAAAGTTTAAATACATTTGTAAGGACCATATATATCATGGCAATTTTGAGTTCAAAGACTCCCACAGCTCATAGTTTTCAAGGATGGAATTGTTGAAATACATGTGTCTTTGGTGCTGAAAGACAGTCATGCATTTTGGATCTTTCATAGATTTATTACAGGTCTTCTTGATACTTAACAATCTGCTGGGTCAAAAATATACATACAGCAATATTAATATTTAGTTAAATGGCCCTTGGCCATTTTCACCTCAACTAGACGCTTTTGATAGCTGTCCACAAGATTCTGGCTGGCGTCTGATTATACCTGGGAATACCTTGGAGTGCACATGATTCTTTGTAGACCTGCATTTTGGTAATTCTTGGTTGACTCTTGACTATTGTGACCAACTGTCTGTCAGCAGCAGTTGAGTGCTCGTGCTTTCTTTCTAATAGTGACAGTGACAGAGTTGTGCAATGCAATTTATACTTGCAAATAATGGTTTGCACAGAGGATTTTATCTGTATGTCATGCCCTCCACCTCCACTGCTTAGCTTGCAGCTCTCACTAATTTTTCCCTTCTCCCTCGAGGTTTGAATGTGTTGTGTGTGTGTGTGTGTGTGTGTGTGCGTGTGTGTGTGTGTGTGTGTGTGTGTGTGTGTGTGTGTGTGTGTGTGTGTGTGTGTGTGTGTGTGTGTGTGTGTGTGTGTGTGTGTGTGTGTGTGTGCGTTATGTCCTGTTAGGGCCCTGCATTGACTTTCATGGCTTCAACATTACTATGAAGAATAAATATCCATTGCCTCTCATCAGTTCGACCTTCACTGTCCTCAATGGTGCCACAGTTTTTACCAAGTTGGAACTCTGAGACACCTACCACCTCATGCTGATCTGATAAGGAGATGAATTAAAGACAGCCTTTAATGCCCCATTGGACCACTTTGAATACCTGGTCATGCCATTTCAAGAATCAATCAAGAATCAAGAATCTTTATTGTCATTGTGTTTCGACACAGCAAAATTTTGATTGGTGAGTCCCAGCTATAGATTAAAAAAAAAAAAAATAGAAAATGGCATATTTATACAAATAAAATAAAACAAAATTTAACTTTATTTTAACTTTATTTGACTCACTTATGGTCAAAACCTCATTGATGATGTTCTAAGGCATTACTTTGCCTTCATCTATCTTGACAACATCTTCATCTTTTCCAAGAACCAGGAAGAACACACCAGGTATATATGTCTTGTCCTTGAGCGGCTCTTTGCTTCTTCATAATAGCAGAGAAGTGTGCATCCACAATTTCATTCCTTGGTTACATTATTGTCCAAGGGAAAGTATGGATGGACCCCTAAAAAAAAGCATCGCTGTCCAGGATTGGCCACAACCAGAGACTCACAAGCAGCAACAACGATTCTTAGGATTTGAGAACTTTCGATCTATAAGAACAACTATAAATGTAAGCAGCGCTTCCTACCGTCTTCCTTCTCCAGCTTTGAACTGACTTTCTTTGAGGTGGGTCACTCTAACCCAATGCTGTCAGCTACTGACCCCCCAAATACAATGAGGACTTTGTAAATGACTTCTCTAATTTTTTTAACTGGAATTATGCCTAATTATGATCATGTCCTTATTGTTGGAGATTTTAACTTACACGTGTTGTCCTGATTAGCTACTGGTGAAAGACTTCCTCAGCATAACTGACTCTTTTAGTCTGGTGGAGTCCGTGTCTGGTCCTACACATGAGCATGGACACACATTAGATGTGGTTCTTTCCTATGGTTTGTCTGTGATTAATCTGGAGGTCTGTGACACTGTGTTCTCTGATCATTTGCCAGTATTGTTTGAAGTTGTTTTTTCCCTGTACTGCTGTTAAAACCTGCATTCCATACCGGCACTGTTGGATTTTTAATCCATCCACTGCTGGTCAGTTTTCTGCTGCTTTTGGACAGTCATGCGTCCCTCCTGACTCAATTTCTGTTGATACAGAGAAACTCAATTCCTGGTTTCAATCCTCCTGCCAAACCATCCTTGCCTCTGTGGCTCCATCAAAAACAAGACAGCCTAAAGCTAAACCTGAGCCCTGGTTCAATGGCAAAACCTGTGCTGTCAGACGGGAGTGCTGCAGAGCTGAACGCAGATGGAAGAAGGATAAGTTACAGGTGTCTTTTCAAATTTTAAGAGACTGTTGGCGTCATTACTAGAACACTGTCAAGGAGGCTAAAAGTGAGCACTTTTCAAATATTATTATGTCAAACCATCACAACCCATGTGTGTTATTTAATACCATTGTCTTTGTTGTAAATGCTCCTGAGGCTGCCTGTTTGAAAGCCTCTTCTGAAACGTGTCATAACTTCCATCACTTTTTTACTGATAAGGTGGCCACTGCAAGGGCTGTCATCTTAGCTGCTGTCTTTGATCCTTCCGTTTCTGTCCTCTATTCTGCTGTTTTCAATCAGTTTGAGCTGGTGACTCTATTGCTTTTAGAGGATGTGGTTCTCCATATTAAGCCTTCAGGTTCCCCCCGTGATGTTGTCCCTCCTCGATTTTTCAAGAAGTTTTCTCCAGTATAGGGCAGTGAGTTCTTGCTATTATTAACAAAAGTCTGTTTTCTGGTGTGGTTCCTGCAAATTTTAAGCATGCAGTAGTGCAACCCTTGATTAAGAAACCTAGTCTTGATTCTTCTGTATTAGCAAATTGGCCATTTATGTCAAAATTTTGGGAGAAAATTGTTTATGCTAAGTTGCAATCTTTCCTGGACAAGCATGATATTCTGGAAGTTTTCAGTCTGGATTCAAAACCCTTCACAGCACATATATATCTTCCTTCATAGTTTTGATGCCTTCAGTATGAAGAAAGTAGTAAAAAAAAAAAAAAAAAACATTGAATGAGAAGGTGTGTCTTTGTGCTACAAGTCCAGGATTGTGAGCAGACACTGATCTGTGACCCTGTCTCCATCACAATTTGGCCCTTGTCAAACTCCTTCAATTCCTTACACTTGCCCATTTTTCCTGCTTCTAATACCATCAACTTTGAGGACCAAATGTTCACTTCCTGTCTAATATCCAACTCACGAACAGGTGCCATGATGAAGAGACAATCAGTACTATTCACTTCACCTGTCAGTGGTCGTAGTGTTATGCCTGATTGGGGTACATATATAAGACTGAACCATTGAAATATTAATATACCCCAGTTAATGTGGGTGTGACCCAACTGTTCTTTAAAAGAGGATTTCAAAATTTTTAACAATTATCTATAGGAAACAATGTTTTAACAGCTTACAGTGCAAGGAATCCCAAGAATAAGCACATCATTAACATTAACAAAGTTGCCTGATGTCGTATGACTCCCAGTCTGCACAAGCTGACAAGCAATATTTCAGCATGATAAAGGATACTGACCTAATCACACAAATTTATGTCTTATTCCCATGGCCAGTAGGGAGCAGTCAACTGGTTTCTGTCAGGCTCCAGATGTTGAGGTTCTGACTATCATCCTGGCCACTTCACAGTCAATGACAAACTTTTACAAACAGCAGACTTTGATGTTACCAAACGTGACATCCTCCTCACCCTGGCTGTGACTTTAGACTCCATTCATGAATATCACAAACATGAGTGAGACAAAGGGCAACCCTGGTGGAGTTCAACACCTGCTGGGAACGTGTTTGACTTTGTGCGAAGGATACATCCACAGCTCTCAGATTTCTCATAGCAATGGCCTCAGGAACCCACACCCTGATAACTGAAGAGCGTTTTCTGGTCCCTCTTTTTGAAAATGGAACCCACCACCCTGGTCTACCACTCCAAAGACAGTGTCACAGACCTCCACGTCACACTGAAGAGATCTGTCAGTCAAGACATCCCAACAATGTCCAGAGCCTTCAGGATCTCAGGTCAACAGTTCTCCCTTACAGCTGAACGCAGTCTGGCCAAGCCCTGCATTTTCCTTTCTGAGATGTTAATGGTTTGCCAAAGTTTTTGCTCCTGCGACTGTCAAAGCTGCAGCCCTTCTGCCTCCAAAGTACCTGTCTGCTGCTTCAGGAGACCACTGAACCACCCAAACCTAAAAGGCATCCTTCTTCAGCCTGACAGCTCATCACAAGTGTCCACCATCAGGTTCTCAGGTTGCTGCTACAACAGGTACCGACGATCTCCGACCCCAGGATCACCTCTGCAAAGGAGGCTTTGAACGTAGCTCACTTGGATTCAATATCCCCAACCTCCCGCGGTGTAATGTTTGGTGGTAAATTAAATAACTTGACAGGACGATGAAGAGTATGAGCATTTATTATTGTCCATAACCATCGACAGTGTGATACTGGAAGTCACACTGCTCTTCCACATCCAGTTACCTTTCACAGTAAAACAACAATAACAGTATAACAATACACTACATCCCCCTTCTTAAGATAATAAAGATTTTCTTTTATATATATATATATATGTGTGTGTGTGTCTGTGTGTGTGTGTGTGTGTGTGTGTGTGTGTGTGTGTGTGTGTGTGTATATATATATATATTAGTGCTGTCAAACAATTACAATTTTTAATCAGATTAATCACAGGGTTGCTGGTTTTTGGATAAACCGCGATTAAATATCATTCATTTTAATCTATATAAATCACATTTCATTTTGCATGAGGAAACAGATTCAACAAAGAAGGGAATATATATATGCACTTAACATGTTTATTAAACACCTGTGCTTCAGTGAACAAAACCCTTTCCTGCAGAGTGTTCATATTACTGTAAGTTGGTGGACTGTTTCGTCTTTGGGGTTTTTTTGTATTCAGAAAGAGGGTCAACATACTGTTTAGCACAGGGCTATTCAACTAAAATTCAAAGAGGTCCAGTCAGAGAAAATGTATTAAAGCAAAGTCTAAATGTCTAACTTGAATTAGTGTGATATATGTTGATGTAACCTGGTAGTTTTATTACTGTCTGCATGTAATCAATAACTGACCGTCAATTCAAATAAATTCAGTACGGTTCAGAAACATTTTGATTTATTAATAAATAACTTTTAATATAACTGAACATCTGAAAATAAAGTGAAAAATAATGACTGAACAACCTGAACCAACTTATATACATCTTTAACAATACGTAAATCTCAAAAAATTTAAACAGTTGAACACTTTTGCATTTTTTTTCTGTCTTATATCACTCCCCTTATACCCCTGCTGCTTAATGGAAGAACTGAGCTGCCAGTATTCTGAATTGTGATCTGAACGGTGTCAGGGTTTTTCTCTAACACATTTGGAGCTCATTGGTGAGTCTGGAACCATATTTAGTTTGGATTATATTCATAGTTGAGAAGCTGGCTTACAGCTGTATGTTGAGCCAAACATAGCCAACATGTACAGGGTGATTTTCCTCTCGGTGTCGATTTATTTATTACTCCGCGAAGGAACAGCGGAGTTATGTGACAATTGGCGTATGTTTGTCTGTGAATCTGTCTGTCCGTCTGCAACATTACTCTAAAACAGACAAACGAATTTGGATGAAATTTTCAGGGAAGGCCAGAAATTACACGAGGACCACCTCATTAAGGATTTTCCATTGCGAGATATAGCGGCCGGGATGGCGTCACCGTAACCATGACAACAAGTGAAGGCTGTGTCAGTTAACTGTGTTGCAGGCCAGGCCTGCTCTTCTTAACCGAGGCAGGTTGCGGTGTGTGTGTGTGTGTGTGTGTGAGAGAGAGAAAGTGTGTGTATGTGAGTGAGTGAGGGTGACATAAGGAGGAGCGCTGCAGCGGTGTGTGTTGTTGCAGAGACGACTGTGGAAGTGGAGGCATAGTGAGATGCACCTTGATGATATATATAGCCAGTCATAGAGGGCAAGTGTGAGAAGCCAGTGTACCCTGGATGAACTGTAAGTGTGGACAGTTGCTGCTGGTTCAATAAAGTACCTTGTTCTCACCCTGCAAAGTTTGTCCGGACTTATACTGGCTATTACCATTAACGAGCTGCGCTAAACTAAGTGGGCTAGCGCTACCCAAGGCTGCCCGTGGTTGGCACGGTTCGGCGGCAGAATCGAGTCGGTAACACCTGCAACAATTCACTCGACCCGTTACATATTTCGGTCACGCAATTCGGTATCTGTACTACATAACGTATGCATGTACAACACATGCCTGTGCTCACGCAAGGCAGTTTAGTATTTATTTAGTTAGTTTGTGGGTTGATCTATATTAAATGGCCAGATTCTATGTTGCCGTGATTTCTGAATACACAAACTGAGGAATAAACAGTCTTGGCAAAGCACTGCACTCTCTGAGTGCTTTTCTTGTTTATCTTTTTGTCCGTCCTCCTCTCGTCTGTTCCTCACCTGTTTTCTGAACTCAGCTGCATGTTAAGTGGCTAGAATGCAGAGACCAATTCATTGGCTGAGTAACGTCACAAGGGATGGCTGAATTCGTACCTAATTGGTCAGTGTGTTTTCTGAGCTGATAAATTAATGCCGTAAACACTGGAAAAGCTGCGCTGGTGAAATAGAAGCGACCCATCAAATTTAAAATACCCGAAATGCGTTGCCAGAGTCAGGGATTTTGAGTCATTCTGCACTGCAGATGCGTTAATTGCGTTAAAATTTTTAATCTGATTAATTATGGTGCTGGATTAATCTGCGTTAACACGCTAATTTTGACAGCCCTAATATACTGCTCAAAAAAATTAAAGTAACACTACATCATATTTTAATGGGAAAAAAATAACAAGCTGGATATCTACATTGATATGGACTGGATAATGTGTTCAGAACGAAAACATGCCACATTGCTTGATGGAAATTAAAATTAGCAACCTGAAGAGGGCTGAATTAAAGACACCCCAAAACTCAAAGTGAAAAACTGATGTGGCAGGCTGGTCCATCTTTCTGAAATTCCTTGGCTGCAACTCAAAATGGTACTCAGTAGTTTGTATGGCCTCCATGTGCTTGTATGCAGCCTGACAATATCGGGGCATGCTCTTAATGAGACGATGGATGGTGTCCTGAGGTATCTCCTCCCAGATCTGGACCGGGGCATCACTGAGCTACTGGACAGTCTGAGGAGCCACCTGGTGGTGTTGGATGGACCAAAAAATAATGTTCCAAAAGTGTTCTATTGGATTTAGGTCAGGTGAGTACTGGGGCCAGTCAATGGTATCAATTCCTTCATCCTCCAGGAACTGCATGAATTCTCCCACCACATAAGGGCATTGTCATGCACCAGAAGGAATCCAGGACCACTGTACCAGTGTAGGGTCTGACAATGGGTCCAAGCATTTCCTCCCAATACCTAATGGCAGTCAGAGTGCTGTTGTCCAGCCTGTAGAGGTCTGTGTGTTCCTCTATGGACCTGCCTCCCCAGACCATCACTGACTCATCACCAAACCGATCATGCTAAACGATGTTACAGGCAGCATAACTGTCTCCACGGCTTCTCCAAACCCTTTCATGTCTGTCACGTGCTCACGATGAACCTGCTCTCATCTGTGAAAAGCACAGGGTGGCTGCCATTTCCTGTGTTCTATGGCAAATGCCAACCGAGCTCCATAGTGTTGGGCAGTGAACACAGGGACCACTAGAGGACGTCGGGCCCTCAGACCTTCCTCATGAAGTCCGTTTCTGATCGCTTGGTCAGAGACATTCACACCAGTGGCCTGCTAGAGGTCATTTTGTAGGGCTCAGGCAGTGCTTATCCTGCTCCTCCTTGCATAAAGGAGCAGATACCTGTTCTGCTGATGGGATGAGGACCTTCTACGGCCATGTCCAGCTCTCTTAGAGTAACTGCCTGTCTCCTGGAACCTCCTTCATGATCATGAGACTGTGCTCGGAGACACAGCAAACCTTCTGGCAATGGCACGTATTGATGTGCCGCGGAGGAATTGGACTCCCTATGCAACCTCTGTAGGGTCCAGGCATCACCTCATGCTACCACTAGTGACACTGACCCTAGCCAAATGCAAAACTATTGAAAAACAGTCAGAAAACACGAGGAGGGAAAAAAATGTCAGTGGCCTTCACATGTAAAACCATTCCTGTTTTGAGGGGTGTCTCAATGTTACCCCTCTAGTGCACCTGTTTCCTGTTTCCTCATTAACACCAAAGCAGCTGAAATTGATTAAAAACCACCTCTTTTACTTACTTCTTGACCAGATCAATATCCCAGAAGGTTAACTGTCTTGATGCAGTACTTAGATTAAAAGTGTTCCTTTAATTTTTTTGAGCAGTGTGTGTGTAAATATATATATATATATATATATATATATATATATATATATATATATATATATATATATATATATATATATATATATATATATACACACTATATTGACAAAAGTATTCGCTCACCTGCCTTGACTCGCATATGAACGCAAGTGACATCCCATTCCTAATCCATAGGGTTCAATATGACGTCGGTCCACCCTTTGCAGCTAGAACAGCTTTAACTCCTCTGGGAAGGCTGTCTACAAGGTTTAGGAGTGTGTTTATGGGAATTTTTGACCAATCTTCCAGAAGCGCATTTGTGAGGTCACACACTGATGTTGGACCAGAAGGCCTGGCTCTCAGTCTCCGCTCTAATTCATCCCAAAGGTGTTCTATCGGGTTGAGGTCAGGACTCTGCAGGCCAGTCAAGTTCATCCACACCACAATCTGTCATCCATGTCTTTATGGACCTTGCTTTGTGCACTGGTGCACAGTCATGTTGGAAGAGGAAGGGACCAGCTCCAAACTGTTCCTACAAAGTTGGAAGCATGGAATTGTCCAAAATGTCTTGGTATGCTGAAGCATCCAGAGTTCCTTTCACTGGAACTAAGGGGCCAAGCCCAGCTCCTGAAAAACAACCCCACACCATAATCCCCCCTCCAGCAAACTTTACACTTGGCACAATACAGTCTGACAAGTAACAACCACCAAACCCAGACTCGTCCATCAGATTGCCAGATGTAGAAGTGCAATTCATCACTCCAGAGAACGCATCTCCACTGCTCTAGAGTCCAGTGGCGGCATGCTTTACACCACTGCATCCCATGCTTTGCATTGCACTTGGTGATGTATGGCTTGGATGCAGCTGCTCAGCCATGGAAACCCATTCCATGAAGCTATCTGCTGAAGCACTGTTCTTGAGCTAATCTGAAGGCCACATGAAGTTTGAAAGTCTGTAGCGATTGACTCTGCAGAAAGTTGGTGACCTCTTGGCACTATGCACCTCAGCATCCGCTGACCCCACTCTGTCAGTTTACATGGCCTACCACTTCGTGGCTGAGTTGCTGTCATTCCCACACACTTCCATTTTCTTATAATACAGCTGACAGTTGACTGTGGAATATTTAGGAGCAAGGAAATGTCACAACTGGATTTGTTGCACAGGTGGCATCCTATCACAGTTCCACGCTGGAATTCACTGAGCTCCTGGGAGCGATCCATTCTTTCACAAATGTTTGTAAAAGCAGTCTGCATGCCTAGGTGCTTGATTTTATACACCTGTGGCCATGGAAGTGATTGGAACACCTGATTCTGATTATTTGGATGGGTGAGCGAATACTTTTGGCAATATAGTGTATATATTGATCTTGTATCACAACAAAATGAATACTTTGCACTGAATATAATGTAATGCCTTCTCATGAGAACTAAGGGTGTCCACTGTGTTTAAACAACAAAGCAAAATCTTACTCCTTATGAGCTCAATGTCATAATAAACATCATTCAATCCATCATATGGTCAATTTAAACTCAGTAGTGCTCACTTCACACATTGTATCTTTGTGGAGCTTTGGCCAGTCTACCTGATCTGGTACGGTAAGGTTGTGTGAGTGTAGACGAGTCACAAGTATGACTGCTTAGAGTTGTGGCTAAGGATTGTGTGTGCAAATTGACCTTGTCAGTAGACAGAGTCTTCTCACTGTTCATCCACATTGCTCTCAGCAGAAGTAGCTGGAAACACTAACTCAGCAGTTTGTCTTAGATGCCTTCTGTTAATTCTGAAGATCCTACATATGAAAACAGTTGATTGTGATTTTTCAGAACCACTGCTGGCTTCCATTTGTCTCCAGACTGCATTCTCACATTCTCTCCCTTGTGAAGTTCAGGCAGTCGCTTAGCATGATGATCATAGTATTTCTTTTGCTTTGCCTGCTTTGCTTTAAGCTGTTTGTGCACATTGAGTGCTCTTTCAGGAGTGAGTAGTGAGGTGGATGCCGGCAGTTTTGTCTTCATCAGCATCTGGGCAGGAGATAGTCCCACACTCTCCAGTGGAGTATTTCGGTACTCCAGAAGTGCTATGTAAGGGTCACCAGCATCATTCCGAGACTTTTTAAGCAACTTCTTCACTGTTTCTACAGTTCTTTCTGAATGTCCATTAGACTGAGCATGACCAGGGCTTGATGTGACATCAGTGAACTCCCAGCTCTTTGCAAAGCTTATAAATTCCTCACTAGCATATTGAGGACCATTGTCAGAAATAACAATGTCATGCATCCTATGCCTAGCAAATATGGATTTCATGGCAGTTATTATGCCCTTATTGGTCGTGTCACTCAGCCTCATAATTTCAGGGTACTTTGAAAAGTAGTCAACGCACAGAAGAAACTCTGAACCAGCACTATGAAACAGATCAGTATTGACCTTTTCCCATGGTCTAGCTGGAAAGGGATGTGAAATCAATGGTTCCTTTTAATTGCTGTACCTATTCTCATTACAGACAGCACACTGCGCTACCACCTGTTTAATCTGCGTGGACATGCCTGGCCAATATAGAACATCTCTGGCCCTTTCTTTACATTTGACTACCCCTAAGTGTGACTCATATGCTGCAGTGGTACAAAGAGCTTCTCTGCTTTGAACAGCAGTCCTGAGGCAAAACTGTCCCCTCTCTGAAAGTCCAAAAGGGTTGTATACATTCAGGCACTGCAAACCTGTCTCTTGGCCATCCGTTCATTGCCATGTTTTCCAGCTGCTGCAGCACTGTGTCCTGCGCAGTTGCATTTATGAACATTGTTAGCTTTTCATCAGAGATAGGCAAGTGCAGTGTGATCCAGTTTACCTGCAGTTCCTCTTTCACGAGAGTCTGTCTGTGCTCGTGAAGGTAAGCACGACTCAATGCATCTGCAATGTGAAGCTCTTTTCCTCTCTCATTTGGGCCACCGCTCTGGAACACGTCACTTGCTGAAGATATGCCAAAGGGAAGGTGCTTAAAGCGATATTTTCCAATGGGTGTAGCCACGTTCTCCAATTCTCCATGAGATTCTCTTGTAGGCTCAAACTTGGTGGAGGTTTGAAGTGTGCCTTACTTGCCGTTTCTTCTGACACCATGTAATGTTTGGTGGTACATTAAATAACTTGAGAGGACAACCAAGTGTATGAGCAGCAGCGAGTCAATCATTTATTATTGTCCATAACTATCAACAGTGTGATACTGGAAGCCATATCGCTCTTCCGTATCCAGTTACCTTTCACGGTAAAACAACAATAACAGTAGAACAATACAATACACACAGGAGGCATGAGAAATTCTTCCAGAAGGGGGCATTGAATGCGTCGAGGACAGGTGCCTCCACCCAGCCTTTCCAGTTCGCCCTCATTACACATTTGGGTTGGCTAGTCTTCCCTGCCATCTAATCCAGCTCATCACCAGGTGGCAATCAGTTGACAGTTCTGCTCCTTTATTCATCTGACTGTCTGATCTAATTTTTACTAAATCTAAACTTTATTCTTCATGGGCACAACCTCATTGATTCTATTGATTTAATTTTAAACTACACTGTTTAAGGCCAATAAAAATTGTGCATTAGTTTCACAAAGACACATCGTCTGCAGTTTTTCCAGTTCCATATTATATCTTTGGCCATTGCAAAAAGCCAACTTCCCCTCTGGATTATTAAAGTTTAATCTACCGTGATTTATCTTATTGCAGTTGTGTGTAAACCTGCTTGCACTTCCCAGCTGTACTGTACTGTAATATACATATACACATGCAGCAATATACTGGAAACATATCCACCAACATATTTGCAGGCACACACATGAACTTAGACACACACACACACACACACACACACACACACACACACACACACACACACACACACACACACACACACACACACATACTTAATGGACCGTGGTGTATAAACATATTCAGGTAGCCAGCTTGCATCGACAGACATCAATAACCCTAGACAAGCATTTTAATTAATAATTTATGGAATTATAGATTGCTCTATTGTGTGTGTATATGTGTGTGTGTGTGTGTGTGTGTGTGTGTGTGTGTGTGTGTGTGTGTGTAGTGGAGTACTTAAATATGCAGTCTCTGTGTCAGTGAAGTACACCATCTATGTGAGTAATAGCAGTTGTGAACTGTGTGAAGAACAATCAGCTTTAGAGGGTTGTGTGTATGTGTGTATGTGTGTATGTGTGTATGTGTGTATGTGTGTATGTGTGTATGTGTGCATGTGTGCATCTGTGCATGTGTGTGGGGGCGGGGTGAGTACAAAAGCAGGCACATCACAGTGACAAGACATTGTATGTCATCACAGAAAGCGACATAGCATCTTGTTTATTGTCTGTATTTGTTTATAAAAGACTTTTTTTTGGTCATTTACGTTTCTTTTATGTCTTATCAAGATCAGAGTTTTACGAAGTGATTTTTATGATAGACTATGTTGTCCAGTGAGTCAGAACTCTATTCAGAACTCTATCTTAATATGTGGAAAATATGTTTTGTTTTCAATCATGTCACATCCCGAGGAGATTAGCTAAACATCTAGTTTTCCATGGAGCTAAAATGATGGATTTCCAAACACAACTAAAACCCTGAAACAAAAGGTCCTAAAGGAATTGGATCGAGTATACAATGTGTTTGTGCTTTTGTGGTACTTTAGTTCCTGGCAGAAGCCTTATGAGTAGACTGTTGTTCTAGAAATGAAACATCCAGTTATCTTCCATTTAAAAAACAAATGTTAATATAATTTTAATACAACAAAGCCATAACCAATTATAATAGTAATGCTAATGGACTGGATCTGGATTGCAGGTTGGATTAAACCAGCAATTTCAAGATACCACCTTGCAGTTTTAAGCAATTATGAAGTATATTCTTCACTATTCTATTCTGACATTTAATAGATGAAACAATTCAGTGAGGAAATTGCTGGCTCACTCATAATCATGATATAAAAAATAATTCTGATATGCAGCCTAACATACCGATGCTGGTACAGAAGGTGGCACTACAATGGATGAAATGTAGTGATTAAAAGTGAAGAAGTATACTGTATGACACTAGTAGTATTGTTAATGAGTGAGAAGATTTTATTGGCATCCGCAGGCCATAGATGATAAGTTTTGTTGTAAATCTAGGCAGTCCAGTACTCTGGGACCAGACAGTTAAAAACTGTTTTAAAAATTGTGTTAAAAACAGTGTTTGAATCTTTGCGCAATCATCGTTTAATGTCAATCTATGTATTAATTTTGATACTTTGTATGCAAGTGGGGCTGCACAGTGGATTGGTGGTTAGCATTGTCACATCGCAGCTAGAAGATCCCCGATTCACCCCGACCTGGCCCTGGAATCTTTCTGTGTTCTCCCTGTGCATACATCGGTTTTTTCTGGGTACTCCGATGTCCTCCTACCATTCAAAAACATGCTGAGGTTAACTGATATTTCTTAATTGTCCATGGTGTGAATGTGAGAGTGCTTGTCTGTCTCTATATGCAACCCTGTGATAGACTGGTGACCTGTCCAGGCTGCCCCCCATTTTCGCCCTAAGTTAGCTGAGATAGACTCCAGCACTCCCGTGACCCTAATGAGGATTAAATGATGTATAGATAATGGATGGAAGGGTGTATGAAAGTGTAAAGTTTGCTTTTACTGTAGGTACTATCACATGGTTGCTGTCATGCCCTCCACCTCCACTTAACTTGCAGTTCTCGCTCCTTTTCCCTTTCCCCAATTAGTGGCGTGAGTGAGGTGTGTGTGGATGTGTGTGTCTGTGGTTTCTGACTGGATAATTAGCAGATTCAGGAGACCTGCAGCGGGGTATGACTCACCTGCCCATTGTCTTCTCCTGCCACAAAAGAAGGACACTAGACTGTTGTGACTCACTCAATTAGTCAACTTAGGACAGTTCTAGCTCTGATTATCTGTTGTTGTTCTGCTTTGTTGTTCGTGTGCCAAATTCCCTGTACCACCCCCACTGCCCACCTGCCTTGTGCTGATCACCACACCACCACCACCAACACCTGGATCCTGACTCTTCACCTCCATTCACCATTCTCCACGCAACTCAAAGACTCACGTTTCTGATCCACCAAGCCATGCCATTCACTCCCTTCTGCTTGCGTCCTCCCCGACCGCTCTCCCACTGTCAGCTAAGTAGTTGTCTTTGCAGCTTGCTTAGTGGTGCTTAGTCCTTACTTGCTGCTGCCTCTCACCAGAATAGTGTTATTTGCCTTCTCCTGTGGTGACATCTTATATCCTGATCAGTATGCTACTCTTACCCGAGCCGTGTGCCCTTCTGTGTAGCTGTATTCTGTATTCTGTATTCCTGTTAACTTTTCTAGCCCTGCGATATTCAGTTATGGTTAGTTCCCTGCCTTGATAACTTTAGATTCTCGTAATTAGGTCTGCACTGCTTCTATAGTTCACGTTTCCCATTTATTGACCCTCCTGGGCTTCTGTAGTTGTCCTTGTATTCTAGTGTAGTGTAATCCCCTAACGTTTCTGACGTTATCCTTGTGCCATCCCTGTGATTCCCTGTGGTCTATTCCTGAACTTGTATTATTTGTAATAAATTGCTGTGTGCTGTGTCTTCTGTCTGCACTTGGATCTTGGTATTTCCTGTGACAGTTGCTGAAAAAAAAATAGGATCATTCCCAGGGGACAGATCAAATTTTACAGCAAATTGACTAGGATTCTGACTATGGATCTTAGCACTACAGAGACAGAAAGACCAGTGGAGACATCACATTAACATCTTGACTATGCAGCCAGTAGACAATTAATTAGAAAGTAAATTTCACAAAATTGAAATGCAGTGCATTGCAAATTTATCCTTGTAAGCACCACTGGTACTAATGGTCTAACAGGTTTCTGGTAAGAACCACAAATACACTAGTGAAAAAGCTGCCACTGTGAATCCCATAATTATTAAGTGGTAGAGAAACCATGCTGAAGATTAGATGCTATATGTCTGTTGATGAAAGACTAAAGCATCTGACATACACTATATTGCCAAAAGTATTCGCTCACCCATCCAAATAATCAGAATCAGGTGTTCCAATCACTTCCATGGCCACAGGTGTATAAAATCAAGCACCTAGGCATGCAGACTGCTTTTACAAACATTTGTGAAAGAATGGGTCGCTCTCAGGAGCTCAGTGAATTCCAGCATGGAACTGTGATAGGATGCCACCTGTGCAACAAATCCAGTCCTGACATTTCCTGGCTCCTAAATAGTCCACAGTCAACTGTCAGCTGTATTATAAGAAAGTGGAAGTGTGTGGGAACGACAGTAACTCAGCCACCAAGGGGTAGGCCACATAAACTGACGGAGTGGGGTCAGTGGATGCTGAGGTGCATAGTGCCAAGAGGTCGCCAACTTTCTGCAGAGTCAATCGCTACAGACCTTCAAACTTCATGTGGCCTTCAGATTAGCTCAAGAACAGTGCTTCAGCAGAGAGCTTCATGGAATGGGTTTCCATGGCCGAGCAGCTGCATCCAAGCCATACATCACCAAGTGCAATGCAAAGTGTCAGATGCAGTGGTGTAAAGCACGCCGTCACTGGACTCTAGAGCAGTGGAGATGCGTTCTCTGGAATGATGAATCACGCTTCTCCATCTGGCAATCTGATGGACGAGTCTGGGTTTGGTGGTTGCCAGGAGAACAACACTTATCAGACTGCATTGTGCCAAGTGTAAAGTTTGGTGGAGGGGGGATTATGGTGTGGGGTTGTTTTTCAGGAGCTGGGCTTGGCCCCTTAGTTCCAGTGAAAGGAACTCTGAATGCTTCAGCATACCAAGACATTTTGGACAATTCCATGCTTCCAACTTTGTGGGAACAGTTTGGAGCTGACCCCTTCCTCTTCCAACATGACTGTGCACCAGTGCACAAAGCAAGGTCCATAAAGACATGGATGACAGAGTCTGGTGTGGATGAACTTGACTGGCCTGCACAGAGTCCTGACCTCAACCCGCTAGAACACCTTTGGGATGAATTAGAGCAGAGACTGAGAGCCAGGCCTTCTGGTCCAACATCAGTGTGTGACCTCACAAATGTGCTTCTGGAAGAATGGTCAAAAATTCCCCTAAACACACTCCTAAACCTTGTAGACAGCCTTCCCAGAAGAGTTGAAGCTGTTATAGCTGCAAAGGGTGGACCAACATCATATTGAACCCTATGGATTAGGAATGGGATGTCACTTACTTTCATATGCGAGTCAAGGCAAGTGAGCGACTACTTTTGGCAATATAGTGTACGTCATACTATTACAATCACCAGAGGTAGGGGTGAGGGTATAGCATGAGAAAAGAGGCACTGAGAAAGACAAACAAAAGCAGAAGAACTGAATTTCACTGTAAAGCCTGGAAATAGAGACAAAATTAAAGACAGAGAAGGAAAAACACAACCCACAAGACACAGATAAGCAAGCAATAGAGAAAGCCTTCATGTTATCGGCCACTGGTGACCCTGCCATTCTGTTCCCTGATTAGTTAAATTCTACAAAGACCAATCAGCTCCAGCATGACCCTCATACAGCCCTTCAATCCAGAGACAAAGATCGAGGGAGCAATGGTGGCATGTCGATGAGTCAGAACAAACAATTGAACACGCACACGGCGTGACAACAGACATTGTAGGAAAAACACACCAGCACTTTAATGTAGCAGCAGCGACAGCTGCGGCACAGAATGACTGGACGAAGAGACAAAGATTAGTACAAGTCAGAACACAAAAACAAAACTTGAGCAGAGACTGGCCTGAGTTGACTAAGTGTTAGTACAATGGTCTGGTGTTGAATGATGATCCAAGCTCTTCTCTTATGGCAGGTGAAGAACAAATGAGCAGATTAGCCACTGATTGTATGTGAACAGGAGAGATTGCACTCACACACCTCAGTCACACCCACAGGGGAAAGGGAAAGGATGGAGGACTGACAGCTAAAGCTGAGGTGGAGGGCATAACACAGAGGTACTTTAAACATAACCAAAAGGGATATTAGATATTCTAACAATAACGAATGCTGTCTTTGTGTTCATACTTTGTGCCTAGATAATTTTTTTGACCATCATTATTCACTAATAGCGGCCCTGGGAATTTAATGAGATATTGAAGCAATGCCTCAGGATGGTGGAGCTGGTCTGATGATGTGATAGCAATTGAAAGTGAATGGCCTTGTAAACCTAGTCTTTGACAGGGATTTTCATTGTCCAGAAAGGAAGATTAATCCTCTTAGTTTTGTTTGTTTCTATGATATGTTATTTTTAAATTATGTCTACAATATTGAAGCAGAACATTTAAATCTTGAATGCAGCTCGGCTGTTGATACAGCCAGTGCTTTGTGGGTCTTGTGGCTTTTTGCATACACACACACACTGAAACATTAGCTGTGCTGGTGAATGTGCCTCTGGGATTGGACAGTTAAACGACCAATTAACTGTGCTAATCAATAAAGCTCCCAGTGGACCAACCTAATTTAGTGGTATTGTAACAAGAGAGTTATTACAGCTCTGCACGTTTACTATGGAGTTACATGGAAAGTATGGAACTCTGAGTGTGTTTAAGAAAATATATTCAATTCAGTCCAATTCAATTTTATTTATAGAGCACCAGTTACAGTTCAGATTGTCTCAAGACGCTTTACAGAACCCGTATGCCTGAACCCCCAGAGCAAGCCCTAAGGCCACAGTGGCAAAAAAATAATAAACCCTCCCATTTAACAGGAAGAAACCTTGAGCATATAATGCTTCAAACACATCTATAACTCTTTCCGGCCAGCAGGCAGATGGGTCCCCCCAAATTAGAGCCGGGTTCTGCTCGAGGTTTTTTTCCCTGTTAAAAGGGTGTTTTCCTTGCCACTGTCGCCTTTTGGCTTGCTCTGGGGGTCAGGCATATGGGTTCTGTAAAGCGTCTCGAGACAATTTGACTGTAATTGGCGCTATATAAATAAAATTGAATTGAATTGAAAATTGAACTGTATGGAAACTCCTGTGATATTTAATGCTGTTGTGCTCAGTGAGTTTTTCAAATACATCTTAAAGAGTTCTCAGAACTATTTATCTCAAAACCAAGCAAACTGAGTTACTGAGAAGACTTCAACAGGGACCAGCAGTGTAAACGCATAGCTTAACCTTAAGCATAGATGTGGTAGAGAAGAAAACAGCCATATTAGTTATATTTGTCTTTTTTTTGTTGTTTTTGAAAGCACAGAAATCATTCTGCCCACCCTCTGTGTTTACTGAGACAGGTAAAATCCTCAAGACCATACAATGATGATACAATGCTGTCTTTTAGATTACACAGAATCAGAAATGAACACCTAACAGTTGACAAGAAGTTGAGCCTGGAACCTCCTATATCAGTTATAATTAGATCAGTTGATAATTCAGACTTGGCAATGGCAATTTGCCAATAATTTCCAAGGAGCAAACTTTCCTCATTCCACAGGATTATTAACAGCAAACTAGTCAAAAGCCTATAACTACTCAGCTATTCAGAAAATAAAATGACTTCTGCTCACTTGTTGAAGAGGTAGTTTGAAGCATAAATAGAATATGGAAAGGAACATATATGTAAAAAATATTTGTTAAAATATACCTAAAATATAATATGCATCTTCACTGACATTTTAAAATGATGTTACTCCCCAAATTATTTTGCTGCAATACTGTGTGATGCAGACTGTGCTGTTTAACAGTTTTGCAGTGGAAAATTGGCAAAATTCTGCATACACTGACGAGTTTGCTCGTAAAGCATTATCAATCAGAGAATTATCTCACTGCAGTTTCAGGTTGGATCACCGAGTTTAGGTCAGGGAGATACAGACACAAAATCTTGTTGCATCACATTACCATAGCCAAAGAGTCTGCTGGGAAAGTGAGTAGGAAAGTAAAGGCAGAAAGAAAGATACGGGAGGCAGTTCCTTAGAGGACCAATATCACCTATATCAGATTTTTTAACAAAGCAAAATATGAAACTTGAGCATGTGGTATGAAATCTGTTCTATGATTTGTGAATAGTGAATTATTTAGTAGTCTGAAAGCCCTTCTAACCTTGGTAAGACATATTACCAAGGGGTCTTGTGAGTCATGTAAATGTAATACTGCCCAACCCCAGTGACTGTGACACTGATATAAAGGAAACAATGAAGTCATACTTATGGTTATCAGGGCTTCTTCTTCTTCTTTTCCTTTTGGGTTCCTTCAGGGTTCACCACAGCCAATCATCTGCTTCCATCTAACCCTATCCTCTGCATCCTCTTTTCTCACACCAACTAACATTACATCCATAAACCTCCCCCTTGGTCTTTCTCTTGGCCTCCTGCCTAGCAGTTCAAAACTCAGCATCCTTCTACTGATATATTCACTATCCCTCCTCTGTACATGTCCAAACCATCTTAGTCTGGCCTCTCCGGCTTTATCTCCTAAACATCTAAAATGCACTGTCCCTCTGACGTACTCATTCATGATGCTATCCACCTGATAATTCCCAAAGAGAACCTTAACATTTTAATATCTGCTACCTCCAGCTCTGACTCCTTTCTTTTCCTCAGTGCCACTGTCTCTAAATCATACAGCATCGCTGGTCTCACCACTGTTTTGTACACCTTTTCCTTCCTCATCATCTCCATTGCCTGCACCAGCGTTGAAGTCTGCATCAATCTCTGCACTTTCTCACTTCTGGGGATACTCTGCATCACTGTATCCAACTCCCTCCTGAATATATCCTTCTCTTCTAGCTCACATTCTACATGTGGTGCATAACCACTAACAACATTGAACATCACACCTTCAATGTCTAGCTTCACTCAATCTGAAACTCTTTTTACCTCCAGAACATTCCTAACAAACCCCTCCTTCACGATAACTCCTATTCCATTTCCCTTCCTATCCATGCCATGATCAAACAGTTGAATCCTGCTCCTAAACTTTTATCTTTGCTACTTTCCACCTGGTCTCCTGAACGCACAGTATATCCACCTTCCTCCTCCGCATCATGTCAACCAACTCCCTAACTTTTCCTGTCATAGTCCCAAAATTCAAAGTCCCTACTCTCAATCCTAGACTATTGACTTTACTCTTCTCCCTCTGCCTGTGAACACACTTTCCTCCTCTCCTTCTTCGACCAACAGTAGCACAATTTCTACAAGGACCCTGTGGGTCAACAGCACTGATGGCAATCCTTGTTAAGCCAGGCCACCATCGATCCGGTATGGAAATCAAAGGATTGATTTGCTTATTTGTTTTGGTGTAGGTTTTACGTCAAATGTCCATCCTGACACAACCTTGTGCATTTACCCGGGCTTGGGATCAGCACAAGGAGGACATTGGCTTGTGCCCCTTTGAGGCTGCATTTTTTTGGTTATCAGGGCTGATCTCAGCATTTAGATAAACATTAAGAGGTTTTATTTTCCTCAGACGTGGCAACATTTGCTGTTAATGATCATCATTAACAATTTAAAATGTATGTGTGCACCGGATCTCATGCCCTAATTCTTATCTTCACAACTTGTCTGATGAAGAATAATTGCCCTCCAGATACACTGGAAGCTTAATGGAAGCTTTCTGGCCTGCTGTCTTATTTATACATACGATATGATTCAGAAGCAGCCTGTGCTGCAAACTGTTCAAGAGGTTGCACAAGAATAATAATACCAATACTCATTTTAAAAGGGAGGAAATATTTGCTGTTTTCCTTTGAAATTCGATGATGAGAACACTCCAGAATGTTATTGTACAAGAAACAAGCTGAGACATGGTTCCTAGAGTTTACAAAACCAGAATGAGAGACAGAGCCTTCTGTTATCAGGTTCCTCTTCTGTGGAACCAGTCCATAGTTTTACTTTGGAGACACACACACTGTAAAGATATGGGTAAAAAAATTCCTTTGTGAAAAAACTTATAGTTTAATCTGTTTGGGTGACCGTGCCTTATCCCATAGCTATGCTGTTGTAGGCATTTGCCATTTACTGCATAGATTCATATGCTACATTTATATGTTGATGACATTGTGTCTTCTCTCTCCGACAGTTTGTGTTTTATATGGGTCATAACCAAATTGGTTAAAATTGAAGTACCATAACAAAAAACAGCTTTTAAAAAACAATTAAATATTCAGACCTTAGATATTTGTTAATGTCATGCCATGGCTAATGCATTGGTCTACTTAATTCCAATGCATCAGTTCACATATCAAAAATTAAACATATAAAATATCCTCCTTTATATGAGACTTTCTATTGGGGTATGACTGTCTCAACCTTTAACGCCTAAATTTCAATTAATAACGAACCTTTTTTTAAAAAGTGTTTTTTATGTGCCTTTTGGTTTATTTTAAAGGGAAGTTTAAATATTTTAAATTGATTTGTGGTTTTATTGTAAATAAAAGAAACCTAGGTCAAAAAAGCTGTCCCATGTTTTCATGTCGATACCAAAACAGGAAGATTTTTAGTCCATAGGGGAGCCTGTTTTCAGTAACACACCCAAAATTTTCTCCAACAATTAAGACAAACTTCCTGTTTCTAACGGTTGCATGGTGAGTATAGAAGTAGTAATGTTTTGAAGTAATTGTGTTACAAAGTCTGAAAAACAGAGTGTGGTTTCCAGGACTGTCATGACCACATAATTTCTGCAACTAAATAAATGTTTTATTTTTATTGCTAAAAGTTATGTTTTCATGTATGTGCATATTTTCAAAACTGTTATTGCTGGCAATTTTTAGCCAAGCACCTCAAAGTTTTGCTAAGAAATGGCTAAAATTGTCACTACCAAAACAGTCACTATCGTGATAACGTTAAAGCTGTGATCTGATTGTTTAAAAATAATTGACAAAATTGGATGTTGATTATTTTTATACACAAGATAACATTTTATTTTTCAACCACACAGATAACTCATTTCTATATTAGCATGTATTTTCCCAGGGAGAGATAAAACATTAAAATGCCTAAAAAGATTTTAAAAAATAAATAAATAAAAATTGGGGCAGAGTGATCGAGAGAGTAGGGGGACAGACGTAGAAATGACCCAGTAAAATACCGAGTCTAAAGGAAAGAGAGCGAAATAAGAAATGAAAAGCAGAAGCAAAGCTGAAATTTTACTACCAGCTATATATGTAGTATATTTACTGCCACTAAACTATGAATCAAATTCAATGCTAACTTGTACTTTGTATGTATCATCTATCTTATCATACATGTATCCAACTGTATGTTATATGTTTCTTGTCCCCAAACCCCCCTCTTCTCCCATCCCTCTTTTTGACCTCTACCCCTCTACCCCTCTACCTCTATCCCTCTACTTCTTTGTTTACATATTTATATCTTTTAAGATTTGTTTTTATTTTATTTGTACATAGTGTGCCTTTTTCTATTTTGTATATATAGCTGGGAGTCACCAATCGTAATTTCGCTGTGTGGAAACACAATGACAATAAAGATTCTTGATTCTTGATTGTATACCTCTACCTCTTCTGTCCCTCTCAACCCGCCCGGCCAGCAGCAGATGGGTCCCCCCACATAAGAGCCAGGTTCTGCTCAAGGTTTTTTCCCTGTTAAAAGGGAGTTTTCCTTGCCACTGTCACCTTAGGGCTTGCTCTAGGGGTCAGGCTTATGGGTTCTGTAAAGCATCTTGAGACAATTTGACTGTAATTGGTGCTATATAAATAAAATTGAATTGAATTGAATATGAGGTGCCATTTTAGGAGTGTGGCCACTGCTTCTCTGAATATTGGTACTATGGCTATGGCTCTGTTTATTCTGAAACTGTTTTCCACAGATTTTTAGGTCGTTGCAGACCTTTCTGTGTCTGTTTTGATCTTTGGGCAATGTCACAATCAGATTTTTTAGTTCCTCTGGCAATTCTTTTTTAAGTGGAGACATGATGCAGACATGCAGATGGACACAACCCATAAGTCAAAAACTGAGAATGCCCTATTGTCCACAGATCATTTATAATATTAAAACTATGTTCGTGTAATTAAGGTAGTTTGAAATATCAAGAATAATTTGTTTTGTTTCAGGTTTTCTAACTTGTGTGTCAGTGATCACAGATGTAGCGTAACTGTTGTTTTGCTGCTCAACTCCTTCACTCTGTTCCACACTGCTATGTGTGTGTTTGTATCCCAGTGACATTTATTGTGCTACTATACTGAGGCATAGGACTGCTACAAAATTTAAATACTTACTTCTTTGAAGCATATTGTCATATAAACCTGAGAAGCAAGCTATTTTAGTTGAAGGAAAGAGTGTGTTGTCAATTCAGAAAATTGTTGTTAAATGAGTCTTATTTAGTCTTATCTTTTCCATGCGTACAGCCAACGTTTATGTATCAAACATACATCTGGCCCTATTCTGGTTCTCTATGTATCAGAGAACCAGAATAGGGCCAGATGTATGAAATGTGTGAACACGCACACGTACATGCATATGAGTGTGTGTGTTTGTGTGCAGGAGAGGTTAGTCAGTTAATGGAAGATTGTGTGTCACTGATGCAAAGTGACTCCCAATAGATGATATGATGACAGAGAGAAGGAAAAGTAAAGATTAAAAGACTGATAAAGCAGACAGAAGTACTCTCTCCGACACACACACACACACGCATGCACACACGCACACACGCACGCACACACACACACACACACACACACACACACACACACACACACACACACACACACACACACACACACACACACACACACACACAGACAAAACCATATGCAGATAGCTACCATAAATATGTTTCTGAAAATATCTGTGAACCTGGCTTTCTTTGTGGTCAGTCAATTGTCTCTGGTGCCTCATTTTAAAAATTTATGAAACCAGTAGGCTCCTCCCTTCACTAAATTCACTCCAGACCATGTGTTCCACCGATAGGCAGGCATTTACACTGCAACTCTATACTACCAGGTCACACAGAGCAGTGTGTGTGTGTGTCTTTGTGTATGCAAGTGCTTGTAAATGATAGACTATTACTCAGTAACTCAACACAGTTAAGATTATAGGTTCAGTAAACATTCCTCGGGGATTTGGTGTGTCTGTCTTGTGTATATGCCTGAGATTCTACTAATGTCCAATTTGAGAACCAGTTTCATGCTTGACAAAGCAGAAAGATTATTTACTGATAATTAGGTAAATATACGAAAGTTGATCTCACTCACGTCTGAGATACCATTCAAGTTATGAATAAATTACTTGTAAATAAATACGTTTTTATTAATTTCTTTCACTTTTTTAAAATGTGATTTTACATTGTTTAAAAAAAAAAACACTGACTGTTTGACATATTGGTAATTTCGCCATTTTTGTCACCTAACACTTTTACTGGGATTACACCAATTCAAAGAAATAATCTCACCAGGACATTTCCACAATATTCTGAGTAACAAAATGCTGGTATCCACAGTTTTGTGAAATATTCAATTCTGTGTAAAATGGCATTAAAAGTAGACTTCTGCAAGGCTGTGTGCAAATGTACTGAGGTGAATTGGTGCTGTTTTAACCCCTTGACGCCTGTTGTTCGCATTATACCACTTTAATTCAGACTACAGCCAGGATAGCATACATATTCCCCCAATGCCAGTTTGTGCACATTCAATACGTACTGAGGAGCCTTTTGAAAGCACTGGTTTCTTGAAGGGCCACTCGGAGTGGGACCTATATATGTGTTACTGTTATTATTATTATATATCTGTACTATGTGTAATAGATGAATTAACTATCTCTACTTAATTTAGCATCAGCTGGAAAGCAAAAACACAAATAATTTTTTTATATATAATTGTAAATAAATTCAGGCATCAAGGGGTAAAAGACAAACAACACTCCCACCAAAAACTGATCTGAATTAGCTTTTCTGTCTTTCTCTGATCTGATGGATAAATTTAAAGTATTCGTAGCAAAATTTATGAAACAGTCCATTCTTTTTTTTCTGTCTAAAACTTGATCAGATCTCTGTGTGGCTCTGCATTTAGACAACTGTTGACTACATTTTTTCAAATTCTTTTCATTGACCATTCTATTGCTGCACCAAGTCCATGTAGCCTGACCTCTGCAGTTTATTTGATTTGATCTATTTAAGAAAACAAAAACAGAAAAAGAGATTTCTCTGCATTTTCTCTATACAGCGAGCAACAAACCCAGGTCAATCTACAAACCTAACATGGATTTGATAAGTAGTAGTAGTAAAGCACGGACTTGTGAAATCTTTGCTCTGTTTATCAGACCACATCTGTCCAGGTCAAGACTAGACCTGTAAAACTTCTATTAGATGAAGAGAAATCAAAAAACAAACAAATCATCTTTATGAATTATCATTGCACTGAGTCCAACCAAATGGAGTGTTTTTCACAAGTCAGATTTCAGAATGCAAGGTCATACTACAGTGCTCCTGGAGTAGATACGGTTAAGCTTGGCAGTGCTGTGGTTTGAATCCCGAACTTTTGAAACTCCCCCTGGCCAGTGTAGAGGAAAAGACATTAATCCACCACAACACATTACATTTGCATTCTGCTGCAGGGCAGAAGAAGATGCTTTGTGGGAAAGTGGGGAGGGGTGAGTGCAATCTTCACTGGACTGTGTCTCACCTGTAATTAGGGCCACAGGACTGACAGTGCGAAGGACCCAATTGGAATGCAAGAGATTACTTTTTGCATTTTTGAGGGTCTAAATATGCTCAAAAATTTATGAGAATTTGCACACACATCAGAACTGGTGGAAAATATGATACTTTATGGGACTTCTGCAAGTGTGCGGCAGAATGGCTGTGAGTCATAATCATAGCGCCAACTATTGGTAACAGGAAGCTGTTGCCATTGCATTTGTATGTACCACTGCAAGAAACTTTGTTATATAATCCTTGAAATTGGTCAGCTAAGTCTGAGTTTGTCACAGCCCCTGCAGGCCCCCCCAGTTTCTGCCATCTACTCCTCTGCTGCAGGTATGTCTCCTCCCTTATGGTCTCCTCGCTGACAACCGGCAGCTGCAGGAGCCGCACACCTGCAGTTCATTCATTGTAACGGCAATAAAGACCGGCTCCGCACTGCACTTGGTGTCCAGTGTTGCCAACTCCTCAGTAAGGAAAGTCGCTATTGGCTGTCCTAAAAGATGCTAGACGTCGCTTATCGACATCATCGCTTAATCTGCATAATTTTCCATTTGCATGTAATTGTAATCAACGATGTAGGAAAGAGGAATATCATTGTGGGAGAGATAAAAAGTGAGTATAAAACACCCAAAATCTGTTTTTGAACTAGAGACTGTGTGAGTCAAATGCAGTGATTTATTTTTGTATGACATTAATAAACATTTTCATTTACATCCTGCTTTGTAAGCCAGGACGGGATCTGCAGCAGCTTTGCACATGCACAATTTATTTGCCATCTAGACATTGGAGGGGTGTGGATCTCCTCTAATCAGACAGTGGGACTGCTGCAGGGTTACTAAACTGGCCGCCTGTGAGTGCTTTGGGACGTTGAGGAGCTCACAGCAGCACCTGCTGCTCGTTGAGGATGGTACCTGCAGAATGATACAAGCTTTCATGTCAGAGTCTGTAAAACACCAGGAAAAAGTTGCTAGATTTGTCACGAGCTGCGTTTGACAAAAAAAAAACAAAGTTGCTTGGAGGATTTGAAAAGTCATCAGATTTAGCAAGAAAGTCGCCAAGTTGGCAACACTGTTGGTATCGGTGCCTACTGACTGACTGCCTGCTGATTGTCTTCAGTTGGTTTTGTTGTTAATGACTATTATTGGAAATAAAACCGTTTGATTGTGATCTGCCTGCCACCTGTTCTGTATGCTCTCATTTTGGGTTCAACTCCCCCCTGTACCGTGATGCAGTTTCTTGAAATTTTTGCCACTCCCCGACATACAGCACAGCTTGACATGTTTGTTAACACAAACTCAATTTAAGACCATTTTCTAACAAAAAATAACTTTAAAGGCTTAAAAGTGTACAATGACCTTGTCTGATTCTGAGTAGAAGAATCAGACAAGCTCCTGAGTAATGGTGTCTGGATGGCAAACTCCTTACCACCCTCTGTCTCAAGACTTGCCCTGCAGAGTCTTGAGTACGAGGCAGGTTAAATGTTTGATAATGTAACATGGGGCAAGGTTCTTCAGTGATTACAAAACAAGCAATACAATTTTAGAATTCAATTTTGAACACCACTGTTAAACAGTACAATGAGGCAAGAGAAGGGGAAATGTGTTCATGTTTATGAGTTCTTGTATGAAACTGTATTGGTGGGGCCACTTGATAGATTTGGGACATCCTGGCAAATTAAAACTATAGTAATTTAGATGAAGTTCCAGTAATTTAGATGAAGTCCCACAGATTGCTGATCCATCCCACCCTGCCGTTGTAGCACTAATCACATTGTTACATTGCTTCTGCCTCTGTTGCTGGCAAACAGGTATTTTAATTCACACAACCACAAGGGATCACTTGTCCCTTAAAAGCTACTGTCACTTTAACTTAACTAGAGTCTCAAATTTGGCCACAGACTTGATTCACATACCCTGTTTCATACCCACTTCAGATATGCAATAACTGCATGCATTCTGGGAAGGCTGAATTTTATCAGACACTCTCACCTTCTGTTCCATATTGTTCTCCTCATCTTTGTGCTTCATCTGAGCCCAAATGCTGACACCTTCTTTCTTTTTGTCAGCTTGCCAAACTGACAGTATCCTCACTTCTTTTCTCCATTCTTTAATTCCTTCTTTTCTTTTCTCTCTGTTTATCGCTTCCACTGCTTTCTTACACAGGACACACACACGCACGCACACACGCGCGCACACACACACACACACACACACACACACACACACACACACACACACACACACACACACACACACACATACACACACACACATACACACACACACACACACCAGTTCTCTCCACAGCAAATTGGCCAATCTGCCCTGACAGAGGCTCATTTCCCAGAGGTCACCTTCTCTTTCGCTCCTCTCTAGCTGAAAGCACAAAGACACACACACTTAAACACACATACTGAAAAAAATAGCATCTCCCTTCAAATCTGATTTTCTAAGGTTGAATCCTCCTATGCACTTGTCCAAACAACTGCAGAGAGAAAAAGAGAGGGAAAGAGAGGCAGAGCAGGGGGTGTGGAGAGGAGAAAAAACACAAAGACAGAAATAAAGAAACAAAAGAGACCAGTCTAGGACGAAATCCCTCTCCACCCACCCCTCCACTCGAGCACACCAGTTCACCTTTTCTTCTGCTCAAAAACTGCAGTACTGAGTAATATTGAGTAAGCTGTGGCCATGTATATCTGGATGGGGAAATGATTCTGTAGAAAACAGAAGAGCAAATTGTACAGGGTTACCTACAAGTTCATGTATTACAGTGATAATGTATCTTATGTACTGCCCTCTTCAGCATTAGTGTCATAACAGTAATAGATAAACTTGAGTAATTATATTAATGTTATCAAGCAACTAATATTGTCTTGCAAGTATTATGATGACTCACAGTTTCTCCTTTTGCAATTTTGCAACTAAAAACCTTTTTTTCAGATGGACATTGATCTATAAAAAATGTGTATATAAATGTGCTTTTACTTTCCTTATTGTACAGCCATTTACATTTTCATCTTTGAATGTATGTATACAAATAAAATATATTAATATTGTCATTACTGGTAAGTTGTGGAGGCTACTGCACAGACACATTTACACGTAAAATTAGATAAGAAAATGCAGAAGAGATCAAACAACATTTATGAGTGTCACTGTCCATATCACATCATTACTGTTTTTATGAGTAGGGGGTGGTATTAATAAAATCTTCATTCCAATGTTCAAAGCCACTGAAGTATGAAATGAAGCTGAGGCAACCCTAACCCAAACCAATAAATTGTAACATCCAACTGTTTGTTACCCATCAATATTTGTACATTTGTATTAAAAAATACCAGTATGTTAGTTATAGCCTGAAATTCACAGTTTGGATACACTCATTCACTTGAAAGATTAAGTGTGCACAAACTGTTGATTGGTAGTGTATACATTTCATACACAAATTATTATGTAATGTCAAAGCTATTCAAACAAAATATATTCATGTGTTCTGTAAGGCATACTTTCAAAAACAATCCAGTGTTAGCAACATAAGTAAAGAACAATACCATCAGTTTAAGAGCTGCACGAGCAGCCTGTCTCCAACCTGCTTCCCCCAAGCCACTGCTGCCTGACCACCTCTGTATCAGCGACACACTCGTGGCCCCAATCCTGAGGGCAGCCAGCCTTCACCGCTGCTGGCTTGCAACTTCTCAGCTGTCGACTTTCCTCGAGCCGCTACCTCCTGCTGGTCCTGCATTGGCGATACACTCACCGGCCCAATCCTGTCTGTCCTTGCCATCGAACCCCTCCGGCATTCACCAGCTCTGGCTCCTCTCGTTGGACCCTGGATTCCCCAAGTCTGCCTGTCCCTCTAGTTTAGTTCCCCCACCTCGTGAGCTCCCTGTTTTGATAGCTTAGTTTAGTTTGTCCTTCTATGGTTTTGTAGAATTTCCCCTTTGAGCTTAGTTAAGAGTTTTTTTGTAGGTTTTGCCTTTTTTTCGAATGAGGTTTGGTTTATTTTTTTTCCCTGAGCTCAGTTTCACTTTTGGTATTGATTGGTATTAACTTTCTGTTTGAATAAACCTTTTATTAGTAATTCCCCAACTCTGCCTGTGTTCTTGCATCCACACCTGGGTTCCCAGGCTCACCGTGACATACAGAAAGCTTACACTAATATTGGCCATGCCAAATCTAACTAGCCTATGCTTTGTAGTCAGCCTTAACTATGAAAAATTAGTGGAAAACCTTTTCATGACAGTCATATTTGTAGCAAAATTAACAATGTTAATTATTTTCACAAACTAATATGTTCATCCTAGTAAGGACTGTTCCTCTTGCCTCTTACCTCCCATGCTTGACTGTGACCTGCCGTCACAGATGTTTGATTATTTTCTTTCCAGCTTTATAGATGTTTTGCTCAGAAAAATGCTGCGAAAAAAAAAAAAAAAATATATATATATATATATATATGTATATATATATATATATATATATATATATATATATATATATATATATATATATATATATAAACTATATTTACACATATTACTTGCTTACTTTTTTGTTCATTTTTTAAAAAAAGTATATTCATTGCCATATTAAAATGTTACTTGTTGCTGAAGGTCATGAAAATAGTCCACTGCGAACAGGATTATACAGTCACATGAAGAGTTAATGGAAATAGGATGAGCAGCCAACATATATAGGTGGTATACTGGAACAACAACAAAAGGAAATTTTGCTTTTCCAATTATTTATTCATCAAACATATTCATAAATGTAATGTCTGACATTGCCTGACAATTGAGATGATGAAATATGACAAGGAGGTGGAAGCATGGAAAGGAGAGATCAGGTGTGGCCACGAGCTAGAAAGCTGAGACGAAAGAAGAGCGCAGAGAGGAGGAGCAGGCAAAGAAATGAAAGAAAGAAAAAAGTCATTTTGGAAAAGAGAGAGCAGAAGGGAGGAAGAAAATCACTCCTGAGGCTCTTGGATACCATAGCTTTTTTCTGACTGTCAGCTGAGCCAATGGAACATGAAATTGAATTATCTTCTCTATAAGTTACAAAGTCAATGGAGCTGAGAGGAGCTCTGGGAAAGAGTGTGAGGGATGGGAGTGAATGGAGACAGGGAATAAAATAGAGGAAGAGGTTCTGGAGAGAAATGATAGAATATGCAACACAGAACAAAGAGAGAGAAATCGAAATACTTCTGTGTTCTTACTTTGTCATTGGTTCCACTAGCAATATTCATAAGTCCAATTTAATTTTAAGTTATATGCCATGTGCAATACTTACCTTTACAGTCATTTGTCAAGTGAATACAAAATAAAGCCTATCAGACAGAACTTGAAATTACATAACTGAGGTGGAACCAATGACGAAAAGACACCAGAGCAACCATGGAGCATTATGATAAAAATCTGGAAAACTGGCACTGTGTGCAGCAAGGAGCTGACAGCAAGGTACTAATGCATATAATGATCCTCTTTGTCACACTGTCCATAGATAAACATGATACACTTGAAAACCATCGCAAGAAAAAATATCTGCAACTACTTAACTAAAATTTGAATTCACTAGCAAAGACCAAACCATCAAATTGAAGCTTAACTTTTTATTGAGTGCTAATGAGCATTATGTTTGGTAATGACTGAGTTGAGCTGATGTGGTGAGGGGAAATATTTAGTCAGGGATCAGCACTGGTTCCCGGGGCAGCAAACCCCCAAAAAAGCCCGCCATGAGAAACAAAACGAAGAATGCCCAAAAAGTAGGCAGATGAGAAGCGAAAACACTTGAAGCCTATGGCCTTGATTAGGCAACCCAGAACCCCTCGCTGGAAGCTGTGTCATACAGAAAGAGTGTCCAGAAAACATGCTAGAATTTTGGATGCCATCAGGACTTGCTCAAAGTGGAGGAAGTTTCAGGATAAGGTTGTGACTCTCTAATAAACTGAGGGTTGAAGGTTGAATACAGAATATGAAAGAGGGGCCGTAAGATGACGGTGTGGATTGAACTCGATCTTTGGTCGATATTGCAATGAACTTTGTGCATCGCAGGAACAAAGGAAGGCCAAGAGAAATAATTATTTTTGAGTGCCGGCTATAGGTTGAGAGGTAGGACGTTGGAGCGTATTTACGCCTTAAGATATGAAGACAGATATTGGTGGAAAATGAACATAATTTTGTTGCAGAGGAATCTTGGGTATTTTGAGTTCCAGATGTAGTTGAGCAATTTGCGATGTCAGTATACATACGAATATATAGTAAGAAATTGCAATAGTCAAGCCTGGAAGTAACAAATGCATGTACTAGTTTTTCTGCATCACAGGATGTTTCTAATTTTTACAATACTCCTCAGGTGAAAGAAGGAAGTCCTACAGACTTGTTTTTTGTGTGAGTTAAAGGACATGTTCTGGTCAAAAACAACTCAGAGGTTCCTCCAGTACTGGAGGCAAAAATAATGCCATCTAGAGTAACTATATACAGTGGTGGAAAAAGGTTTTCAAATATCCTTAAAATTTTACACAATCTCAAATATTATTATAAAATATTCGTGGAAAAAATATTTTTTATGTTTCAAAAGATATGGCTGCATTAGACAGACACAAACAAATACAATTTATATATTTTTTGGATTACTGTTTACAAGAAAAACTAAGAAAATTACATTCTTAACAGTTTCAGTATGTCAATTCTCAACATTGTTGATATTAAGGTCAACAAATAATAGAGAATGTGTTCAAACCTGAACAAAAAATAAATAAACCATCACATCATCAAATTTATATTTAGTAGTCCTGCCAGTAGCACGCAGCAGAACTCTAATCCTGACTGGCATGTTTCCCACGAGCCTTTCACACTGTTGAGGGATAATCTTGTCCCATTCTCCTTGAATTACCACTTTTAATTCTTATAAATTCTTTGGTTTATGCTTTGAAAGAGACCTTTTGATAATCCACTGCAGATATTCAATGGGGCCCATGTCCGGGGATTGAGCTGGCCACTCTAACAATTGGATATTGTGCTCCTGTGGCCAAGTTCTACTGGCCCTGGGTGTGTGGCAAGGGGCATTATTTTGTTGAAACATCCAGTTTTGACCTCGGCGGAACAGTGCAGAAGGGAGCATGGATGTTTGGAGAATGGGACAATACTGTGATGTGCCATCACAGACAGTAAGATGACCAACACGAGCAGCACTCATGCATTCCCGAAACATTATACTGCCTCCACCGTGCCTGACAGTAGGTACTGTACATGCTGGAGATAATGCTTTGCCTGGCCTTCTGCATACCCTCACATTAGCAAGAAGAAGATAAAGCTGGAAATTGGACTCATCTGGCCACAGAATCTTCTTCCAGCTCTTGACTGTCCAGTTCTTGTGTGCTTGGGCCCAACAATGCTGGGCCCCCTGTCTCTCATTGTTCAGGGGCTTCTTGACAGCCTTGTAGGACCTTTAGCCATCATCTAAAAGTCGGCCACGTACAGTATGGGTAGAACACCAGTTTGGTTTGACCATTGCAGCTGAAGCTCCTGCGATGTCATTCAGCAGTTTTCCCTGCACATGTGGATCAGGATGCAGTCATTTCTTGCTGAAGAAACCCTTGGATGTCCAGATCTTGGTTTGTCTTTCAAGCTGTTCATCTGTAATTCTGCAGAGTGTATCCAGCTGCTGAAGGACTGCATCTGCACTTCCTGGCTATATGGTGGCAGTTGTACCCTTCCTGGCTGAGAATCTGTATCTCCAGACGTATCCTGTGTTAGGTTCCTTGTTTTAGCCATTTTTGTGTCTGAGGAACTTTCAAATATGCTGGCTTTATATAGACACAAAGCAACAAAAATTGTGCCTTTTAATAAAAAGCACGACCTTTGTTAGTGGATCACTGGTACCAAAATGACCCAATACTCGAAAATTCTTATATATTTTTATGGCACCTTTGAATTTTAAGTTTAAGTTTAAATTTTTTATGGATTTGTTTAGTATTTTGGCTGTGACTGTACTAAAAGAAATTGCACTTGAAGATCTAAGAGTGTTTCTTCATGAAATTGTTCACAAATGCATGGAGTGTCTGAAAACTTTTGTCCACCATTGTATATAGTAGTAAGAAATTACAGGTCATCCAAGTCTTTATGTCCTTAAGACAATCTTGCAGTTTGGCTAGCTGATTAGTTTCCTCTGTCTTCATAGATAAATACAACTGAATGTTGTCAGCATAACAATGGAAATAGATAGATGGATAGATAGCTAGATAGATAGATAGATAGATAGATAGATAGATAGATAGATAGATAGATAAAATAGTGACAGAAATTCTTCTTTGATAGGCTCACTGAAAGCACACTGAAAACATAAGCTCACAAAGTAGATATCTAAAAGAAATGTTAAAAAGAAACAGCAATACAGTTTCAGCAATACAGTGCTTCCTAAAAATATTGCCTAAGGGAGGCGTGTATAATGTGAACAATATTGGCCCTATTGGTGCTTGCTGCCAGCCCCACTCTGGCTTTTCTCCTACTCTCCTCGCCGGACCCCGGATTCCCTGAGCCTGCCTGCCCCCTTTCGTTTCCCCACCTGGTGAGTACACTGTTTCGTTAGCTTTGTGCATTTTTTCTTGTTAGTTTTTTTTTTTTTTTTTTAGGTTCTCTGTCAGTAGTTGGAACTGTGTGTAGGTTTTTGTAGTTTTGCCTTTTTTGAATGAGATTTGGTTCAGTTTTTCTGCTTAGCTTAGTATTTCCCCTTCTTTACTGGGTCTGAGTTTGTTTCTGAAAAAATACATCTTTTGTCTTCTGTCTCAGCCTGGTCTCTGTGTCTGAGCCTGGATTCCCAGGGAGAAGATTGTTGTGGTTCAATGCGTTGAAAGCTGAGAGAGTTTGTCAGAAGTTGAAATAGTTTGACTTTGTTGTAAGCAAGGTGGCAGGTGAAGACTTTCTCTTTAGCTCTCTGAAGATCAATGGTAGTCTGGCCAGAGATTTCATGTGGAGAGACATTGTCAGGAGAACTGTCAGGAATGTGGGAGTGTGATGAGTGTTTCTGGGTGCATTAAGAGAATGAATCAGCTTTGATGGTGGGTTGTTTTTTTCTGTTTTATTTTATGCTGGGTGGAGGTACGGCTAGCACAAAAAAATCATGCTCTGGCAGACAGCTTCGATATCTGCCAGATGGAGGATTTTTGTGGTTTATCATGTGATTTAAGCTCTGGGAGTTTGAAAGAAGTTGGAATAGTTTAATTTGGTTGTCAGGTGAAGATTTTCTCTTAGTGCTTTCTGATAATCCACAAAGGTCCATTCAGAGATTTCATGTGTAGGAACATCGCCAGAACATCGTCGGGAGTGTGGGAGCGCACCGATCGTTTCCAGATGCGGTGACTTCTCTGAATGCTTACTTGCTTCAGGCATCAAAGCTGAAGTGAGTGGAAGTTGAGGAGGGAATAACTACGTTTTTGATTGTAGCTGGGATCAGATGAGAACTGTCTGATGCGCAGGAGAATGGAGAGAGGAATTTTGATTGATTGGAGTGGTCTATTCGCGATGGGCAATGCAGTTAATGCCATTTCTGGAGCGATGCTGATCGAGCATCACTCCATTGTGGATCAAGCTGACTGGCATGGAGGAGATCTTGAGCCAGGCTGAATGTTTCATTATGCAGGGCTGATGGATTAGCGGTCCGTGGTAAGTCAGAGTTTTCTTAAACTTTTGGAATGGCAGTGTGCTGAGTGATGATGTGTGTTGCTCAGTGCACAAGAAATGAGAATGAACAAGTAGGAAGGGCAGCATGGTACACATAGGCATACGACAGGAATTGGAGTGATGGAGGTGTGGTCCTGTTTCTGAACTTCAGCTAAAATTTTTCATCTCCAGTAAAAGGAGAGGTGATGCAACACAGTGATAAACACTGTCCCAGCTGTTTTGGAACGTGTTGTTCAGAGTGAATATTTGCAAGAAAAAACTAAATGTATCAGTTTGAACATTCAATATCTTGTCTTTGTAGTGTATTCAATTGAATATAAGTTGAAAAAGATTTGCAAAACATTGTATTTTGTTTTTATTTACATTTTGCACAATGTCCCCACTTCAGTGGAATTGAGGTTTGTATTACAATATTTCACATTAAAGCCCTACTGTGGGGAACATAATTTACACTGCTGCTTTTCCTACTCGACTCCCTCTACTTCTCCAGCTATTCTCCTGCTACTCCTATTTACTACTTACTCCAACTCACTCTCACTACAAACGGCAACAACACCCACAGGGTGGTGTGAGATTTGAAGCGTTTTTATGGGGAAGTGATACATTGAACGAACCAATCATGTATTCTGTACAGACCAAGGCCTCGTTTGTCATCGGTCATGGGATTTTTTTCAGAGGTGACACAAGCCTCAAAACAAGGCTTAATTTGACAAGCCCACTTTTACTCAATACTTGCCTCAGTTCATTTGTCCCATCACTGGGCTCCATTCCTGTGTTCCCCTCGCCTTTGCCAGCACATATCACCAGACCCTGGATTTCCCGAGCCTGTTTGCCTGTTTAGTGTATCTTCCCCATCCTGTAAGTTTTGTTAGTGAATCCTTAGTTTATTAATATTAGCTTCCTTTGATCTCATCCTGTTTGTTAGTTTGAATATGCTGTAAGATTTTGTTATTTCCTTTTTTTTTATTAAGTATGGTTAGTCTCAGTTCTGTCTCTCCCCTTGCCAGTTATCCCTGCTTGTGTTTGTAATTCCCCACTTAATTAGTTTCCTCATTCTGTTTTGATTTCAGTTTTATTCTCTTATTTAAAAAAGCCTTTTTAAGCCCTTGCCGGTCTCTGCCTGATCTGTGTCTGCACCTGGGTTTCCAGAACCCTGTAACAGTAATATCAATGGAAAAATTATGTCATCTTTAGAGTGAGCTCAGCTTAAGCTCAGTTCCTTCTAAATACTAATATATATATATTTTTTTTTACTCTACAAATGTATGTCAGACCCAACTCAGTCTGACTTGTTGGCATCACTTAAGTCATTTATCAGACTTCACACAGATTCCTCTGATGACAATGAAAGCTTTATACTATGGATGGATGGATAATTTAAGTTTCAGTCAAGGACAATTTATTAATTTTAATCATGGTCAAATGTTTACTAACAAAACATAATTACTTTTCACAAAAATGTGACATCTTACAGACAAGGACTGAGCATTTCCACAACTACTTCCTGGTTAGAATCCAACCTGTCTTTTATTCGACAAGAACTGGGACTGACACTGACACGATGGCTGATTTAAGAATGGTGCTTTTCCATTTCTAAAGTGATCTGTCATTTCTTGGAAGTGATATGGCATTTTAAGATCTGAAACATGATGTTCAAATGTATTTTCAGAGGAAACCAACACTAGATAAATTTTCTAGAAAATTATCAAGTAAATATAAACTTTTAATAATTAGGATTTTTTAAATATACATAAATCATGCTTAAAATAACATTTCTTTAAAAAAAATTTATTTAGCTTTAGTGAACACCACCAAGCCCAGCAATAAGATCAGATATTTGTTTGTTTGTTTGTTTGTTTTTCTACCATAAAAACTAAATTTGCTTATCTTCATTGATGTCTGTTTTTTGGATTATGTGGTGACATTATTATTATTGTTAGTTTGTTTTTGTAGTCACAAAATTAACAACATGGCAAATTCCTTTTGTTTAAAGTTTCACTTTACTGAAAACAAACTTCAGTATTCTGATTCAGAATACAAACACATTTATTCCTTGCATCACTTCTTACGTGTCACTGTAAATCACAAATAACTTACTAAAAACTTACATCATAGCACATACACATACCTGTTACACAAACCTTTGTACTCTAAGACTAATGCGACTTTAACAAGATAACACCACCTTGAACTGTATCATATTACCTGTACCTATTGATACACATACAGTATCAGTATCGAACAACAAGTAATGATGCTTGGCCAGGAATAATGAACCCTAATTTGCTGCTGCTGAATAAAAATCTCTTGAGATTTTTCCAGTTTTTCCAAGAACTGAAGGTATTTTTTCAATGCTGTCATGTATTTTGTCATGACCAGCCTGTGTTTACTAACAAGTTTAGAAGATTTTTTTTTCAGGATTAGTGGAAAATTTGCTTGCAAATGATTCTCAAGACATTCATACATTACTCCAGCGAGCAGGCTTATCTCCATTGTGAGCCCCTGGAGTGTCTCAACTTTCTTCACTTCCCGACAGCAGCCTGTCCGGTCACCACAGCAGTAACAGCAACCTAGTTCCAGTTAGCAGATGATATTACACATTACTCTAACATTAATAATGAATGGTAAAATGTAAAGTCATCTTTGGGACTTAACGGTACACTGGTTTTAGCTTGATCTTAGGGGAGCAACAGTTGTTAAAATCACAAATTAAGTATAATAATTTAACTGAACATTTATCATTTTAATCGACACAGTGGCATTGTCTGTAGAGTGCGTTCTCAGGAGCATGTTTAATAACAAGAACACACTTACAGTCAGAATTCACAAAGAGTTTATTCCTTGAGGAGCACGATCATGCCCGGCAATTTAAATGCAATCCAGCTATCTAGTTTGCGTTGTACAGTTTGATATTGTATGTAGGACAAATGTGATATCACATTTGTCCTGATGGTGGTGTGATAGTCAGTGTATTTTTGTGTGTAGGCAGAAACAGTCAGACGAGAATCTGCACTATTTGTTATGGTTTCAAGAGGCTCAGGCGCAGGAAAAGAGATGGAGAACAGAATTGTAAAATAAGACTTTTATTTTGCGAAAGACAATACAAAATTTCAAAACTACAAAACTAACAGGAAAACTACAACTGAAAGTGGAATATGAAAACAGATACTGACAACTAAAAATAACTCAGGAGAGCCCCTAGTGGACTGGCAGGGTACTTAGACTAAACTATATGCAGGAACAAACTAACCCACGGAAGGTAATACTAAGGCAGGCAAGTATAACAATACAGAACTCGACCAAGCGAGAATGCCAGGAACAACCAATTCAGAAGAGTGATAGCACTCACTAAGAAACAAACTGGAATACGGATTTAGGAACTCACTCACAACAATACAAGCCTAGAATAATTCTATGAGCAATATTACAAGGCCAAAAATACCAGAACTATAATACAGAACAGTGACTACACTCACTAGGCAGAAAAACTCGGATTACACAATACTTTGATCAGAATGCTAACCTGAGGACTGTAACTATACAGAATACTATGAACAAGATAACTCTAAATACAAATACTAAGAATGGGACTCTAGTCTGGAATGCCGGGACTGAGACTTAGCTGACAGAATTGAGGGGAATGGGACCAGGAAAACCAGAGAGCCTTCTAGCTGAGGTGGTAGGTGCTGGGCAGCAAAGAGGGCTGCTGTGTAGCTGGAGAGGAACACGGTGGCTGGAGACTGCAGTGACAGGCTGGGTGTGGGGGGCCAGAGGGAAGGAGGTAGTGGTGGTAGTGGACCAGGTGAGGGGTTTCCAGAAGGGCTGGACAATGTGGAGTGGTGGCAGGCTGGTGGGGTGCAGAGTGACGGAGAACTGCCAAAAACCAGAGGATCCAGGAAGACGAGGGACAGAATGTAGACGAGGAGGTAGGCATCCAGACTAGGAGAGAACAAACATAAGTTACCAAGAGTTCATGAGAACCAGAGGCTGGAGAGAATGGCGCACAGAACTAACTGGGAGTCGTTCACGGTCTGGCAATGAGTGGTGGGTGGAGTCAGTCTTTATTGTAGCAGACATGATTCTGATTGACCCAATTCCACCTGCTCGTGCTTCTGCTGATGCTGATTGCTGATTACCCACACCTGCCGCTGCAGCCTCTGTGCCAAGCACACCTGTGAGAAACAGAAAGGACAGGGGGAGGGGAGAGCACTATCTGGAGCCCTCAGCAGCGGGTCTGACACTGTTAGCAGTACAGTAGATTAGTTAAAATTTATAGTGTACAGATATATAGTTTTTAGTGCCCTGTCATAATAGGATGCACATGATCTGACCCAAACTGCAGCTGCTGTCTTTATTTCAAAATGGCAGCTATTATATACATTGGCTGATACAATCATTTACAAAAATGGAAACATAAGCTTATGTAAACAAGCACAAGCAATGAAATGCAATTGATAAGTGCTCTTTTCCACCTAACTAGGTGTTGTGTGTCTGTCTCTCCATCTGTCCATTTGTGTGTGTGTGTGTGTGTCTGTAAATTGGGTGTGTTACATGGAGTCTGAGACTGAGGCACAGACAGGAAACTCAGCACACACACACACAAAAAATAATGCAACAAGGAATTTATTACAAAATACAATAAACAGATCTGGAGGGAGAGAGAGGAAGGTGAATAAACTAAGAGAAGGTAAGAACTAAAACTGAACACTAGAGGGCAGAGTGGAGAAAACAAGGCTGAAGGGAAACTAAGAATAGAACTGCAGCTATGGCAGACAAACAGGACCAAAACACTAATATACACTAGATTCCTAAAACTCAAGACAGACTGGATTATGGAGGAACACACAGGGAAAGGGACACACCTAGGCACAACCAAGCTAGGAAAGTTGATGGACAGGGACAATCAAAAAATGCACAAACCCACTGAGTACATGAACTGAGATATCGCTAGGGTACCCTAACCCTGGGATAAATTACAAAATGCCAACAAGGCAAAGAGCAAACTGAATATTACTATTAATATTAACTCAGACACAGAACACCAGTACGGTGGTGAGTAAACCGAAAGAACTGCCTGGCCAAAAAAAAAAAGTTGCCACCTGGATTTAAATAAGCAAACTGGTAAGAACCTTCCATTGGATAATTACTGCAGTGACGGATATGTTTCAGCAGGCAACAACTTATTTACCCTAGCTGATGCAGCGAGGAGCTTCTCATTTCTTAACAACCATGTTGAAAGACATATCCTGTGGTCATGGAAAGGACATTAATCTGTCTCAGAAAGGTCAAATTACTAGCCTGCATCAAGTAAAGAAAACTACGGAGATTTCTGAAACTACTAAAATCAGGTTAAGAACCGTCCAATGCATTATTAAAACCTGATAGGATAGTGGTGAACCATCATCTTTGAGGAACAAATGTGGTTAGTCTTGTGGCCTGATGAGTCCAGATTTGCCCTGTTCCAAAGTGATGGGCACATCAGGGTAAGAAATGTTACCCTGGAGATCAGCACGAATGCAGAGCAGCTGCGGGACCTGCACAGCTGCAGCTCATGATCATCACCACTACTGAAATAAAGACTGGATCTGCGCTGTAGTCAGCGTCAGATCCTACTGCCTACGCTGACAACGGTGCAATCTTTTTTATTCTTTGAACTGCCGCAGTATATAAGTCTCAACCTAAGCATTAATGTAATCAAATCAAATCAAACCAAAGCTATTTGCCACTGCAAGGGCATTAACGTTTTTTCTGGTTTGTTATAGAAAAACAAGTTACCCTCAGAATCCAGAGCCACAATCAAAACATTAAAACACGAACCATCCCAGCAACAGCAAGTTAACATTTATATGTCTGTATTCGCATTTTTTTCTGAACTGGTACCAGCACAAACATTTTTCTTTTATCAGGGAGCAGCAGAAACAGTCTATGTTCAGTAGCAGCTGTCCCTGTTAGAGTGAAGTGGTCAAACACAAAAAAGTACACAGCTGGGACTGACTGTACAGAAGACTTTTCAGTCTATGCAGTCCATGTTTGTACTTCTTTTTTGGCCTTTTTAGGCTTAATATATGACAGTGGAGAGTGATAGGAAACGTGGGGAGAAGATGATGCCCTTTAACATTAAATCACATTTTCTCTACTCCATTATTTTCTTTGTCATGAAGTCATGACTCACATGAACCAAAATAAAAACCAGAGATGCCTTTCTCAGATGTAAAACATGTCATCTTTTACAGAGTTGCATTTTAATATAAATAATGATATGATGTAATGGTCACAAATAGTCTGACACCAATGTTATTCCATAACAACACACACAGTGAGTTGTTTTTACAGCCTGTGTCACGTTGTAGTGTTTTCTGACAAAGTTTGCTGAAGACAGACAGTAATCTTAATCATTTTACCTTCAACTTTTTCTCTTAACTGAAATAGGAGACATGTTGAGTCATCGTTAATTTCACAACGTCATTATAAACTTACCTGTTGGCTCAGCCCACTCCTGTAATGTTGGCTGGCTGCAGCTTACTCCTGTGCATTACTGCGAAGACAGTGGTGATGATTGAGGATTGATTGGAGTCAGAGCTTCCATGTATTGGACAAATGGCACAAGGACATTATTCTCTGTGACTCCAACACTCAACAGCATTTACAGTTTTATGATATTAACTAAGAATTTATCTAAGTTTATTCGGCAAAACTCCGGCCGATGATGATTATTTTGAAAAGGGCTATAATCAGACGATTTAATAGGGCAGCAAATAAAGCAGTCGGTCCCTACTGTTTACGGTCTTCCATTTCGAGTTAATAATAATAAATAACTCATTCCCACTGTAATTTTTTAGGATATTTTTTACTTTACCTGGAAAATCGATATTTTCCACAAAGTTTTTGGTTCTTTTTTACCAAAAATTGGTCTAGTTATTATAGCCATTTTGCTCATGGCAATTGCAACATGTTATATATCATATAAAAGCTTGGAATGTCTAGTTTACAAATATAATCATATTGTTATTGTATTTTGACATATGATAAAATGACAGCAGGGGGCATGGTAGGCCATCTGGGCTCCCGGTCTGAACTTACCGAATCTGCTCTCTGGCCTCATCTCATCCTGTCCTGAAAAACATTGCCAGCAGTACACGTGTACCAATGAAAGTAAGTTGCCTCATGTGCTTAGTTTATTAAAATAGGTGAAACATAATACAATGCAGGAAGTGACAAAACATTCTGACTTTAAAGACAGGACAACTGTGGCCATTTTATGACATTTTTTAGTTATTTTCATATTTAAATAAATAATCAGGACAGTCACATGGGAAAAGTAACACATCTTCAAATCCATCCACTTTAGAAGGTGACAGATGGAATCTGTCCTATTTCGAACTCTGAGTCTGGTGTTCTTTTTACCATTTAAGTGTGTAATGTCATCATGCCAAAATCTAAAAAGCTCTCTAAGGCCTTCTGAAAAAAACTGTACAGGTTTCAAGTGACTGTTAATTTGTACAGGACTGGTCACCCCAGCAAGTTCAGCACCAGAGCAGAGCGTTAAAAGACTGTAACAATCCTAACATGTCATCACAGGGGCTGTGTTAAAGTGTTGCATCTACAGTCCAAAAGAGACTGCACAAATTTGACCAGCAAAGGAGACATGCCAGAAAAAAATATTTGCTGTACAAAAATAACATTACAGCAAAACAAATTTTTCCCAATGAACATGCAGGTCTTTTGGAAAATTGTGCTCTGGACAGATGAATCAAAGACAGAGATGTCTGACCACAGTAACAATAGATATGTTTGACACAGATTTAAAAAAAAAAGGTTTAGAGGAGAACAAACTGTGAAGTAGGGTGATGGAAATGTCATGGTTTGTGTTTGCATCACTGCCTCGGGAACTGGACAGCTTGCAATTATTGTTTCAATGATGAATTTTGCATCATATCAAAGAGAGCTTGAAAATTATGTGCAGCCATCTGTCAGAAAGTTAGAGTTGAACTGAAAGTAGACGTTTGAACAGGATAGTGACCATAAACACACTGCACATCCACCAAGGAATGGCTCAATAAGAAGAAATTGTAGGTTCTAAAAACTACCTAGTCCAAGCCCAGATTGAAATTTCACTGAAATATTATTGGGGATTTGAAACAGACAGAACATGCAAAAAGCCCTCAAACAAACTGCAGCTCAAGGAATTTTGCATTGAAGAGTCAGAAATGTCAGCAAGCTAATGTCAGAGACTGAAGCAGTTATGAAAAATGCCTATGCAAAGTTTTTTCTCTGCCAAAAGGAGCAATCCCAGCTTCTCAGACCAGAAAATAATATGCATCTATTGAGATTTTTGTGGAGTAAATGATTGAAAAAGAAAATTTTCCTTGTGTTGTTGTATCAAGTCTCTCACCTTATCTGTTGGAGCTGTCCCAAAGAGATACAGGTATGTCAAAATAGGCAACAAATTCCATGGGATGTGCTTGCTTCACTTTTGTTCATGCAATAAATTCAATTGCTGAGTGTATTTTTGACCAAGTTCTATGCGCCGTAACCAGTTATCTGTTGGGTTATTCCAAAGCTGCACTTGTACCTATTATCACAGGCAAGCTGTTTTACAGATTTTACACAGTTACAATAATTAATCACAGTCCAATCTGCTAACAGGCTACTGACAACCAAAGCACTAGCTACTGTTGTATAAGTGTGCTGCAAATCTATATAATCCATAAACTGTGCATATAAGCAGAAATAAATCATAAGTTACAGTAAGTCATTTGATTTTAAGTCATTTTCTTCTGAAGCGAATGGTTGCTTGAAGTGCTAGTGGTTAACTTGATAGTTAATATGGTTATGAATACCACTCATCATTCATCACACACTGCCAGCTGTTGTCAGCTTCTTGGTGACCACCAAGTAACTAAGACAGACCACCGTCATTCTAAAGTTTGCTGAGTTTTTTTGAAAGATTGTCTTTGTAACTGGCAGGCACAATTGGTACTAGGGCTACGTTTGTGCTTTTATCTTGGTTTATTGTTTGCATCAAACCAATCCACATCATTAAGACTAAGAAAATAGTTTCCATTCTGGACTTCATCTAAATGACTGTTAATCAGATTCAAGCAATGATTGCCTTGTTAGTTTTCTTCATTGAGAACCTGATTATATACTTCATGTGACTTTTTGTCTGAGTGAGATAATCATTTCCCTTTAAAACATTTGTGCTACTGTCTATACATGTCTATCGTCTTGATACAAACCACTCATGGCTTTTCTATACACAGGCACAATAAAAACTGAGGTTGGAAGTTAAATGCTACTGTATTGATATTACTGATATTTTTCAATTATGCATACAATTTAAGGATGAATCGATTACATTTTGGTACCTTTTGTTATCTTTAGTTTGTGTGTATTGTAATCCCAAATCTTGTTTTTCACTCAGATAAGCATGTTCTTATGGAGAAAAGCTTACAGTGCTTAGAAAATCTCTTGAGAATAACTGAGGCTCTTGACTCTTTCTCTAGACACAAATCAAAATCCAAAAAGTCGAAATATTCATTTAACTTGTGATTTGTCCATTGGCGATGCTCACACCATTACATGTGTTTCTTTTCTCACTAAGTCCATCGATGGAGGCCTGTCTAATATGGGGAGGGAACAGGTTGCCCTTCATTATTGAGTCGTTAATGCAGTCTTGCTGACATTTTGCTGGACTGTGTCCTTCGTTGATCTCCTCCTCTTCATCAGGACTGGCCATATTGCTGTTGACATCTGAATCCAGATCAGTGTATTTAACAGTAGGAAAATCTGTGAAATACTCAATCTCTTCAACACATGGAGGCTCATCATCTTCAAAACAACTACATGAGAGAAGAGAAGAAACAAGTTATACACTCACTATAACAAGTTTCTGTACTTTTTACACCAATATTACTGTAAAATGACCAAATATCTACTGTAGAACCTATTTACAGTAAGTTGCTGTAGATCCTGCAATGCATCATGGTCAAAATTCACTGAGAAGCTAAATTTACAGTAAATTTTTTTTACTGTGAATCACATTACAGAAATTTTGAGCAGGTATTTTCAGTAATACATTTTGCATCGTTCCCAACAAAGATATTTTCCTAATCATCATGCAAAGGAGGAGGAGCCACCATCTTATTATTCTCTGGAACTTTCAAAGGTGTCTGGCCACCTGTTTTATTCCCAACAAAGCTGTTTCCTGGACCTCACTCATCAAGATTCTACTTTGTTTTGTCCATGACTCCAGCAGGTAACTCCCTCACATTAAATTGAAGTAGTTTTGTCAGGTAACAGTATGGTGTGTCTAACAGTAACTGACTGAGAGAGAAGAAAAGAGACACACCCTCCTTAGCTAGCATCTTTAACTTTAGTAAACTACCTGCTGATGAAATTCTGACAGAGTTCGATTTTTACATCTGTTTTAATGTCAAGAAGTTAGCCAAGGAGTAACGTTACTGGATAAACGTTAAATTTAAATCGTGTGCATTATAGCATGCATGTGCACGTGTGTGTGTGTGTGTGTGTGTGTGTGTGTGTGTGTGTGTGTGTGGTGTGTGTGTTAGCTATGTCTGTTACCTACATCTGTTTGCTAGGTGTGTGTGTTAGTTATGTCTGTTAGCTTGGTCTGTTTGGTAAATTTTGTTTTTGTTTTTTTTTTACCAGGTAAGATCAGTTGAGAACAATTTCTCATTTACAATGATGACCTGACAAGAGGCCACAGCAGAAAGAAAGTTTACAAATAAACAATACATATACAAAAAAGGACACACAAGTGTTTAAACAGAGAAGAGATTAAAAACACCCTAAGTTAATACTGGCAATTGAGTGAAAACAGTCAGCATGTGCAGTGGTCAGCTAGGTTCTGCTGCAGCTTCTGCTTAAAGATGCAAGGTGATGGAAGCATGACAGTTTCAGAGATTTTTGGAGGGAATTCCAATTGATTGCTGCAGTAAAGCAAAAGGAATTCCGGCCAAAGAGCAAGCCTTGGGGATAGAGAGTGTTATGACATCACTGGACCTCAGGTAGGAGCTGTTAGGATAGGGATGTAGAAGGTTGGAGAGGTATTGAGGTATCTTCTCTGATAGGGTCTTTTAGATGAGTAAAAGCCAGTGCTGGAGTCGCCTGGTGTAAAGCGAGAGCCAACCCACCAGTTTGTAAAAGTCACAATGGTGGGTGGAGAAAGGAGCACCGGTAGCAAGGTGGATGGCTGAGTGATGAAGGACATCAAGTCTGTTCAGGGCACACTTAGGGGCCACTTTATAGATGACATTGCCGTAGTAAATTTTATCTCTTGCTTTTCTGCTGTTAGCTGCTGAGAGAAAACAGACGACCAAAGCGGGCCAGACAAACAACTCTTTGTTTTTTATATATATATATATATATATATATATATATATATATATATATATATATATATATATATATATATATATATATATATATATATATATATATGTATATATCCATCAGCTGAGTCTCCAATCATGTATACAGAGTATAGGTAAGCACTTACATTTAACACAATTTGATGCAGTTTTAGATCAATTTCATTTTTCTAAAGTCAATTAACAACATAAGCCATCTCAGGCTACTAAGTAGGCAAGTAAAGCTTTATAAAACTAACATTTTTTTTAAAAATACACAGTTATAAAATGGGTGCAGAAGACAAACAAATAAAGAACAAATTACAAAATGAAAAACAGCACAGTGAGAAGCAAACCAAAAACACACATGTATTCAGTACTCCACACACATGTAAAACAACAAACACATAAAATAAGAAGAAATTACAATGTGAAATGCAGCAAAGTGCACCAAAACATAAGACAAGGATGACAGCCTAAAAAATAATTTGCCTATGAGGATGTTTTTTTGGAGCTGCTTAAATCAGTTCAAACATTCAGCAAATCTGACAGAGGGGGGAAGATGATTATCGCACACGAGTTAAAACAGCAAAGGCGTTGTTTTGGTGTTGTAGTGAGGGAGAGATGAAAAGGCTGAGATTTTAGGATCGGAGTGGTTGAGAAGTGGTATGAAGAACGAGCAGATCAGAAATATGGCAGCAAGGTGATGCTGTGCCTCTTATTTAATCAACAGGGTGTTGTAATTTATTTATTTTATTTATATTACTTATATTTAAATTTTACAGGGAGCCAGTTGATGGATGCAGTAACAGATATAATGTGGGAATGACAGCTAGTTCTAGTCAACAGGCTGGCAGCTGCATTTTGATTCAGTTGTAATGGATTTAGAACAGCTGGACTAAGACATCTGCAGAATGAATTACAATGATCTAGAGGTAAGAAAATGAAGCAATAAATTTCATGGTTTGAAAAGACAAGATGCATCTGATTTGAGCAATATTTCAAAACAGAATAGAAAGGAATTGTACAAGCTTACTAATGTTGTGGTCAAAAGTCATTTGCTGATCAAAGATGATGCAAAGATTCTTCACTGTCATGGTGCTATTAATTTTCTCCCAGATCCCTGTGTTTATTCTGTTTTGTCCTTTCTCTTTTATCTCATGTTTGTTTCTGTCCTCTAGCTCTGTTTTTTGAGTGTGTCTGTGCCTGGGTGTGATCATTAGTCGTCTACGTCTCATCTGACCCATCTGAGATCCACTAAACACCTGGTGCAATACTTAAACCCCCTCACTCCACTCCTGCTCCTGTGATAGTGCCGTTGGCCAAATGTTGCTTAAAGCATTTGCATCATCCCTTAAGTTCTATGCACTTCAGGTCTAAGTCTCCTCTGGTCATCTTTTCATCAGTTTGCTTCTCTTGCTAAGCAACTGTGGGCAACTCACTGTGTATAACCACACAATCACCATTCCCATCTCCAAAACGGAGCAATCAACCACCTAACAAGCATCACGTCACAGTAACTGTCACCATCCTTCAGATACCACACACTTTGGGATTGTTTCACCAGCAAAAGCCCCTCATCACTGTATCCACTCTCCTGGTTTCACCTTTCATCATACAGTGTTTTATCATCAACTGACCAAAATGTAAACTGTCTTGTGTTATGCATTTGAGTACAGTAAACTTGTTTACCATAACATCCACAGTAGGTTTAGATATTTGAGTCAAATGGACATATATAGTGTCCATTTGAGCTGCAGTAGAAGAGTTATCAGGACCAATTCGAATTTCTGTTTTATCAGTCTTTAGATGGTGAAAATGGTGATGGTGGCCAAGAATTTCCTTTCTGTTTAAAACAACTTTGAAATGATTAATTGCATGAAGTACCGAATTCTTGATGCCATATTTTTTTGATTCAGACTATAAACTTTTTTGATCAACTGGGCTCAGGAAAGTGTCTTCACATGGGAGTGTGAGCTCTTTTTTTCTACTCTTATGACGGTATTTAAATAAAATGTAATGTCAAAGGCATTGTTAGAATGGTGACTTACTTGTGAGACTTGTGGTCCAGAATGTTGTGGTCCAGGTCAATGTGGTTGATGAGTCTTCTGCTGTAAAGAAGCTTCGTGTCTTTGGTTACAGACAACAGACTGTGGCAGAACTTCACACCCATTTCCTGCAGCTCTCTCGTTCCTATCTGCAGGCCCTGCGCACACACACACACATACAGACAAAGAACTGTAGTTATTTATAATTAGATGGGAATCTTCTGCACAGATGTAAAGACATTCACTGACTTACATTTTCTTCCTGTAACTAGAGCAGTGTGAAAACCGTCATATTCATCATAAAGATTTAATTTTGGACCAATGATGCTTTTTAGTTAAAATCATTAGGAAGCACTACATAAATGTCCTGTGCTATTCAAATGACACACAGATAACTAAATAAAACTTTCAGCAGGTCTTAAAAACATACCGATAGCCTATAATAGACCTGCAATTTACTTCTGCTAAATTCAGACAAACTTGAAATCATTGTATTTGGCTGTAAACACCTCAGAAACACACTAACATCTAACACTATCTCTCATATAGCTACTCTGGATGGCACTAACTTGACCTCCAGTATTAGTGGGAGGAATCTGCAGTTAGTTTTGGCCAGGATATGTCCCAAGGTATATAAGACGCCATTTCATGTCACAAGCAGAACTGCACATGCAAAGGCATAGTGGTTTGCTATTTTTAGAGCTATTGTTGTTATATTTGTCCAACAAATGTACCTTTAGTTGTACCAGGCATTAAAATGAACAAGAAATTGAAGAAAATAAGGGTGGTCTAATAATATTTTCCATGACTATATTATGTTAGAGTGATGCTGAAAAACTACTCCATGCATTTGTAACTTCTTGACTGAACTGCAAGAACTACAATTCCTTATTGTGATAAGCAGATCCTACAGGCTGCAGCCAGAGTTCTAACTGGAACCAACAAGACAGTCCATATTTTTTCATTTTCTTCCTGCAAAATTGGCTGAGGTGACCCCGAACCAGCTCTTAGCTATATCAGTAAAACTGTATTGAACTGAACTGAGCTGAATTGAATTCAAATGAATTGAACTGAGAGTAACTGAACTGAATTGAACTGAATTGCACAGAGGGATGAACAATGGCCCAGTGGTCAGCACTGATGCCTTGCAGCTAGAATATCCCCGGTTTGCATCCCAGCCAGGGCTTGGGATCTCCCTGTGCATTCATAGGTTTTCTCCAGGTACTCTGGCTTCCACCCACAGTTCAAAAACATGCTGAGGTTAATTGATAATTCTAAATTGTCTGTGAGTGTGTTTGTCTCTCTTTGGAGCCCTTTATCCAACTTAATCCAAGATTAATCGAGTCCATTAAGTTGGATAAATCCAAGATGAAGTTGGATAAAATCACAAAATACAGTGCCCTTTAGGAATATATAAAATCTTACATTAACATTAGACATGAAGCAATGAAGCAAAAGAAATTAAACTTACTGTGAAGTCATAAAAACATATGTGAAAAGAGAAGTGAAATGAGTACATTACATCCATCCATCCATTATCTATACACTGGGGTGGGAGTGTGTGTGTGTGTGTGTGTGTGTGTGTGGGGCTTTGTGCGGACAAGTTATGTCATTTTAGCAGCCACGCCCCCTCACACAGCCCTTCTCAAATGGAAAATTTCTGCGTCGCGCATTTTTCTAACTACACAGACGGAGATGTGCGAAAAACTGGCGGAAGAACAGCAGAAGATCAGAAATCCAGACATTTATATGATTCATCACACAGATTACTGTGGTAACCGAGTTATGAACAATTCATGGTGTGAAATTAAAACTAACTGCTGAAATGCAACTATTCGGTAAAATGCCGTGTTGTAAATGGTGTAAACAATGGCAAACTTCCTCTATTCTAGTTTAGTACTGTGGTAGACGTGTGTTTACGATACACTGCCCATGCAGTTTGGGAGCAGACGCTGCACGTAGTATAAAGTCACACACGGTGTCTCGCGCAGCTCATTTCCGGGTCCAGCCTTTAGGGTGAGGGCAGTGGACACGCTGGACAGGTGTCTACACCAGTCTATCACAGGGCTATACAGAGAAACAAACAATCACACTCACATTTAAACCTACGGACAATTATCAGTTAACCTCAGCCTGTGGTTTTGGACTGTGGGAGGAAGCTGGAGAACGATGAAAACCCACACTGCACAGGGAGAACATGCAAACTCCATGCAGAAAGATCCCAGGCCGGGACGCGAACCAGGGACCTCCAAGCTGTGAGGTGACAGTGTTAACCATTGAGCCACTGTGCAGCCCCCTAAGGAAACATATAATACTTTAAAAGACTCCTTTCAATGCACCGATGTGGACATTTTTCTCTTGTCGATTGGCAGGGGCATAGATAGACAGATACATAATACAAGACAAAATACATGTGACAGACTGTTAAGTACATCAGCATCTGTGTGGACACTCATCTTCCAACCACAAGCCTTTGGTCACAAAAGGGATCAAAACACACGAGAAGAAGAGGAGCTTCAGGTGAGGTGATAGGGAGGCAAGAAAGAGGGCCCAGATACAGATACTGTCATTAAATATGAGAGAGACAAACGAGGCCTTAGGGAAGAAGCTGGATCAGAGGTTGCAGCAGAATGACACCAGGTAGGTCTGATCAAGAGAGCCAATTAGAGAAAGCATTTCTTCTATAGATTTAAAACCTCACATTGACCACATTGATCAGCAACCACCCAACAACACTACCTCCAATCTGCAGAATATCTCTGCTGAACAAGTGATGAGGGCACTAAGTAAATTCCACTGATCAAAGGATGCTGGTTCTGATAACACCAGCCAGGAGGTGCTGAAAGTCTCAAAGCCTGTCCGAGTTCCCTCAGTGAATACAGGCCAGTAGCAATGACCCCACACATTGTGAGACTTGTCCTGGATTTACTGCAGGAATTGGTCAAGCCATCTTTCAGTGCCTTTCAGTTTACCTCCCAACAGGAAGTCAAAATAGACAAAGCCTCATGTACCTACTCCACCACTCTCTGCCTCTTTGGAAGATGTATTCCTAAGAACCAGTTTAACTTTTCTTTAAGCATCTGTCAGTTTAAACTCAATTAGTTTTGTAACCCAAATGATATCATTCAGCTTACAATGTCAGGAAAAGTGTTTTTGTATGATATTGGATCACGTATCGACGTCCTTAAATGCACATTTTAACATGTGACCACACTGCCACCTAGTGACCAGGAAAAGTTATGTCTACAATACCAAGATTTTTCCTTAGTGTCTAAGATTTTATTTGAATACACTCTTAGAATATGTGAGTGGTTTAACTTCTTTCTTCTTCTTTACATCTCAGAAGTGGGGGAGGCCATCTAGACAATTAATTTGTCATGTGTATCAGCTTAGGTTACTTTTCATGTTTTTTTAAGATATGATTTTTGTTAAACACCATGCTTATTATGTATATGCTGATTATACACTAACATACAAAGTCATATACAGAAAATGTGTTGAATAGCTATAATAATTGGAGAAGGACACTCTGTGTGCAAAATATATATTAAATACAAGCCTCGAGTAAAAATAGTGTCTTATTCTCCCTTATGATGGATACAGAATTGGCCTTCCCACCCAAAGTGGCGAATAGGAGCATGGGAGAGTATGAACCAATTCAGTAACCACTAATAAGGGACACTGTAAGAAGTAAAGTGAGTCCGCCTGCAAGAAGGCAGTGACAGTTAGTCAACATGATTCTTGGCATTCTGTATGTCGGGGACTTTGATAGGGTTGTTTTATAAAGATTCAAGAATGAGATCACGAATCTGAGAGAAGAAATTGAGGAACAGAGATGCATTAGATGTAAGAAGTTTTAATTTAAGTGCAGACAGAGAGTTTTGACCAGGAGCAGAGCTGATTTACACTCAATCAGGGATGATTTGAGAGAGAGGGCAGAGTTTTGAAGAAAGGAATATGAAAAAAAGGAAGAAATGATGCTGTCGAATTGAAAAACCACATTCTTGATTAATGACAGAAAAGTAACTTCATACTCTAGCCCCCTCTGACATATAGAGGATAAAGGGAGAATAGCCAATGGAAGGATGGGTAAATGGACATACAAAACCTTCTCTGTCAATATCAACACAATACTATCTGTGAATGTTGAGCAAATTATATCTTTTTGAAAAGCGGTCACATAGAATTTTTTAACATCTGTACTGTAGCATCTAAAATGCTCCTATAACCTGTCAGTATGCACCCTTTTCCATCATACAACCACAGTCTGGCACCAAACAGTAGACAGGTTACATGGTGGATGTGAAAACATTCAAACTTTTAGCATTTACAGACAGTTGGAGGAGACCAAAACCCAGCAAATTGAGGGCGTGCTTTGATTACTACTTCAGGTGTATTTCTGATGTGGAAATAACAGATGTAGGCATATAATTGTACTATCTCAATCCTCTACCTATCCTAAAGGTGAACTGAAATGGGTGCTGGAATCTTTAAAGTTTCTGACCATGTTTGCTTAATATGGGTAAGTTAACAGTTACAGACTGCAGTGGACTCTGTAGGGGCTTAGGTTTAAAAGTAACTAACTAAACAAGCTGATACTGGCAAATATATGCATTTGTGATGATCAACACTCCTAAGTGGATGCCCTGTTTGATACAAAGTAGTAATTTACTATAATTTACATTTTATGACCCTTTTTTCTTTATAAAATGGTGATGCACACCTTAAGTAAAAAATATTAATGCATACATACATTACACGTTCAGTGTAGCTATGATGCTAGGGAGCCTTTGTTCCACCTCCTCAGTTTCTTTAGACACAATCCACATGGGTGGCCCCTCTAGTGTTTGTCTACCATCTCAGTAACTGATACAATGAACCCTATCACAGTTTGTCAGATTTTAGTTCATCAGGCAGATCTGTCAGTATCCAGAAAACTAACATTTACTTCGAGTACCTGCCTCCAGAAATCTCACGAGAATAAAATGAATGCTAATGAAAAAAAAATTAAAGTAGCCTAAATTTCCTTTGCTTTGTTTTTTACACATTTATTACTGTGTGCACACACAATAATAAGTAGCCTGTCATGCCTGCTCCTGCAGGCTCCAGGTAGCTTTCTCCCTCTCCCCGCCCCTCCCTTCTGTCTAGGTGTGTGTGACACAGAGACTGCAGCGGCAGGTATATGTCATCTGCAATCGGCAGGAGCTGAGCACGAGCAGGTAGAACTAAGCCAATCAAGACATATAAATACAGACGCCACTCACCATTCGTCGCCGGACCGTGAACGACCAACAGTTAGTTTTCTGCTCAGTTCTGTTGTGCTCCCTGGATTTTTAGCTTCTTAGTAACTTGTGTTTATTTCCTTCCAGTTTGGATTCCTGCCTGCTCGTGCCTTCCCGGTTTTTACCTGCCACAGCCAGCCTTCGTTTGTTCCCTGGATCCTCTGTTCCTCGACTCAGTCAGCTCCTCTGCTCTCCACCAGCCTCAACACCCTCCAGCCCTCCGGGTATCACCTGCCAGGTCCATTACCACTACTCCCTTCTTCACGCCGACACCTCACTCGGAGCCCAGCTGCTGCAGTCTCCAGTCACCCACCGTCTCTACTCTATAGTGCCTCCAGCCGTTCTGGATCCCTACACCAGCCCCTCTCTGCCTGGAGAAACCCTGACTCCTTAACCCCCGACCCCTCATCAGTTCCGCTCAGCTAAGTCCCAGTCTTCCGCAAATCCAGACTTCATGTTGTTTAGGTTCTCTAGTGTAGTTCATGTTTCGTATAGTCTGAGTATTCTAGGACTGTGTTTTGAGTGTTTCCCAGGTTACGTATCTTGTATTGCTTTGTCTTAGTGGATCTTAGATTCTTGAGAAATGTTTCCTGGTGAATGCTAGTGTCAGTCTTCTGTTTAGTGAATCTCTAGATTAATATTTCTTGGTTTTGTTCTCTTCTTAGTTAAGCCTGCCTTCATTGGTACCTTCTGTGGGTTTACCATGTCTGACTTCTAGTTTAGAGTGGTTATCCTCCCGTCCGTTAGGGCGGCTCATAGTCTGTGTTTTTGACACTCTTAGTTTCCGATTATTTTCCGGTTGCAGTTTTTGGCTACCATTCATAGTTCCTGTATTCTTGTATCTCTTTACTGTAAAATAAGACTTTATTTTCCTGAGCCTCCTAGAAACCGTAACAGTGCCTTAATATGTATCTTAAATGATTTTGCACGTTGGATTTCCTTGTCATGAATATATTTCATGTTACTCAGCAACACAACATGGCAAATGTGATCTGTACACCAGTTCAAAATATACAACAATCGTAACAACAAAAACAAATGATTCATGATTTCACATGCAAATACTGTATAACACTTCACGTGCCTATAGTATATAACTTTTTTCTTCTTACACATTTGTTAAAGCATTGTTACTGTCAAAACTGTCATTATCTGTCTCAGTTTATCACACATGAAATGAAGTTTACGATATTATATAACGTGAAATTTCTGTAAATTACATGCACTTGTCTCATGGAAATCTTGCATAAAATGTCTGAAATTATGACCCAGATGTAATCATTTCATGTGTGCTTTGTCATGTATTATTTGCAGTATTGATATTTGTAATGTGACCCTGTGACAGACTGGTGACCTGTCCAGGGTGTCCCCTGCCTTCACCCTAAGTCAGCTGGGACAGACTCCAGCCCCCCATGACCCTAATGAGGACTAAGCGGTGTCTAGCTGTGCCACAGTCCCCTGATGAGAGAATGCAGAGCAGCTGTCGGACCAACTGAGCTGCATTTCATTCTAATCATCGCGCTATATAGACCGGCCCCACATGGCATGTGGTGTCGGCTCATCATTGTTGTCTCCAGGCTGAGACACAGTGTTACTGCAGACACCGGAGCAACCTGCCCTCCCCCAGGGGTCCTCGAGTAGAGGACCTGGCCATGGATCCCCCCAGCAAACCTCCGGTTTGAGGTTTTGGCTAGCCGTCCTCCAGAAGACGACGTGTCCCCCACGGACCAACTCCGTTCCCGACCCTCCCCAGGAGCTGCTGATGCACACAGCTGGGCGTCCTGTGGCATGAGCACGTGTCTTCCGGACCGCCGGATTTCCAGGAGCCCGACTGGCCCCCTGCTCCAGCGGTCCGGAGGACGCGGCGTCGTTCTTGGCCAAAGCTGCTGCGCTCCGCCAGCTGTTGTGAGCGCCGGCGCACGCCTCCCTCTCGACCACCGCCCCCCGGGAGCCTGCCTCTCCCCCATCCCTCTCCATTAGTGAGTTCTGGCCTAAGCTGGCATACTCATTAGTGTGTGGTCATTTCGTGAATAAAACCCTGTTTGGTTTCAGTCTGCCGGCCATCTCTCACTTTGGGTTCAAATTTTCCCTGCACCGTAACAAGCTGATGGGTGGATGGATGTAATTTGCTCATCTCACATCTCTTTTCACGTATGTTTTATGACTTAACAGTAAGTTTAATTTCTTTTGCTTCATGTCTAATGTTATTGTAATATTTTATATATTTCTAAAAGGGTATTTTATGATTCTATCCAACTTAATCTCAGTCATATTATTCATCAGTGATATCATGTAGTAACATACAGTATGTGTTGTGTGGTCTGTTTTAGCTATATTTGATGATTCTTTTCCCATATGACATCAGTATCATGCCATAGAGACTGGTGGTTTTTCAACCTTTTTATTAAGACAGAAGTTTGTCAGAAATATGTTTGTTATGTGATCTATTGTATTTTGGAAATAATATTCATAACACACCAAATAAGGTTGACCACATTCAGCCAAGTTTTGTAGACCTGCTCAAACAGGATCAACTAGCTACAAATTAATCACCCATATCACACGTTCATTGCATACAAACTGGAGGCCAGAGCAAAAAGAACTACTTTTAGTTACCAGTGGACCTCATATTGTGTCTCTGGACTCATTTCACACAATCACACATGTATGCACAAACCTTGTATATTCCCTGGTCACAGCCATTGTAGGTACTCTCCATGGTATAACTTCTCAGAACACCCATTTCCCTCCAGACAACGACCCTGGCGGTAGCAGAACGAGACTTCTCCACCTAACAAGGTAAAATCTGAATTCAATCTTGAGTGCAACATGGAGGCAGCTCTAATATATTTAGTTTCACTATTACAATCTTTTTTTGTCACTCTACTGTAAAGAAATGCAGGCAAACGAATTTGGCTTTATTTTAAACACTATACACAACTTGATGCTAGATATTACCATGAGGATGATGATGATTAAGGTGATGGTGGTAGTGATAATGATAAGACTAATCATGGTAATAATTAGAAGATAATGATAAACACAGGATAGATAATACATGTACATTTTGATGTGCAGTATCGAGAAGGAGGAGAATGACAGTCCATATAACAAATATTTCAGTAATAACTAAGCTACAGATTGTGTGTAATATTTTTGAATCTGAAAAGTACTGTTATTAATTGAACTATTACCAAATAGTTGCAGCTGTTGAAAGAAAAGGCTGGCGCGATACGATCCAATGTCTTTGGAATGGTCTAGAGAAAGACAGAGATTGGCAAAAAGAAAGACCTTGATTTCAGAAACTAAATTGGACTATTGCAAGATCACCACTAGGACATAAAAAGATGACCAGGCAGCATTTTCAACTGAGCCCTCTATGGCCAACTTGACTCTACATGTAGTGTGCATTTTACCCTATAACCAGGGTCCTCTTTCAGTCCTACAGTGTCAATGGCAGAGCCAGACTGCCAGAGAGTTTCCTTAATGCTGCAGCCATACAGAAACACATTCTTCTTTCTAGAGTGGCCATGGTAGTCACAGAAAACCTGGAACAGAGACAGAGTTACAGCACACAACATAAGTGAGTACAATGTGCGATATCATGTAAATGTCAAATGGCTCAAGATTATACCACCTTACAGTAATGCATTACTTCTAACTTGAACAGTACAGTATTTTCTCTGATGTAAAATTAGACCCTAACAGTTAAGACTTGCAATATGACAAAGGAAAGAAGGAGGAGGGGCTTTTCTCTAATAGCTACATTAAAATCTTAATGTATGGCAGCAAAGCCTTAAAAATGTTATAGAATTTCTCACTGAATTTGTAGGCTGTTATTTAGACTACTTCTCTACTGTAAATCTCTCAGAGCTCACGTCGATAGTGGATTTTTCTAAACGAGCAACTTTTTTGTTAGACCCCATCCCAACCTGACTGTTTAAGGATGCCTTTCCTTTAATTGACACTCCAGTATTAAACATGAGGTCCTTATTAGCAGGCTACATATTGCAGAGCCAAGTATGTGACTATCTGCACAAAAATGGTTGGTTTGAAGAGTTTCAGTCAGGATTTGAAATACATCAGAAACAGCACTGGTGAGAGTCATCAATGCAGAGGAGTACAAGGCTACAACCCTAACTTAGTGTTGTGGTCTGCAAGTCAGTGACAGAGGAGGAGGCTCGTGAATGGACACAGCTCAGATATGACAATTTGGCAGCTAAATCTAAACAGCTAAACAATACCATTGTGATGAGTAGTTCTACATTACTCAATTTATAGTCAGATTATGTTTACATTAAAAATATTCATATCAAATGTAGAGAACTGCATGCCACCTGACACTGAGGTTACTTACAACGCAAACAAAAAAAAAAAAAAACGAACAAACCAGTTGCATTATGCTCATATTTCAGTTACTTTTCATGAGCTCAAGAACTGAGACTTCTGGGGACTCAAGTCACACACCTAATTCAACCACCCTAAAAAACATGGAAGGCACTTCTGCCTCAACCAAACTGGACAACAAAAACATCACTAATACTCAGCCAATAAATGGCAAAATATAAAAGGCATTCAAATATAAAATGCTTGAAGTGAATGCATTTGTGATGAAAAGAAAAGTTTGTTCTTCTCTAGAATGGAAGCATGTGAATGCATGTTTTTATCATAATACATATTCTAATTCATTTTTTTAGATTCCCAGCAGGAACACAGCACTTCAACTGGATACATCAAATGAAAAGCAAAGTTAAAGAGCATGTTGTATTCACATTGCTAAATAGAATACGTTCTATTCTGTGCTACATTTCTCACATTAGCAGAGCTATTCTTCCATTGTTAAGAGATTTTCTTTTGGTTCCATTTATGACAGCTGGGAAGGTGAGGAGCAAATGGACAGGTGAAGAAGTGAAGAGTGAAGTGAAGAAGGCTGTTGAGCGGTGCATGTTGCATTTCATAACGAGATGCAAAGTACCTGGTGAAAAGGACTGCAAGCCCTGTCTCCAGTCAGAGCCAGTAGCTCTGAAAGACAGAGACTGGGTTGTCGTGAAATACTACACTCGCAAAAGAATCATGGCATTAAAAAGGAAGATGAATAGATAGAACTTTAAAATGCAAACTGTAGTGCAGGTATGATACAATATCTGTTGAAGTCAATTTATTATCAGTCCATGACTTTTGTAAATGATTGTGGGAGGCAAGTGACAGCATTTCAGTATTGTCTGTGTTCTATTCTGGGTATAATTTACAAATTCTGCCAGAAATTAAAAATGTAGGAAAGGCAGAAAGTGTTCTATGTTTTTATTCACAGGAACATTTATGACAAAATTCATAAATGCAATAGAATAATACGCAAAAAAAAGTACACTGACCTTATTTTTGAGCCATGTCTCTACACAGCTCATTTTTACTGTGTTGTGTTACCATGTGAATATCTGACATTTCTGTCAGAGGTCACTTGACTGGTCAGCATGACTATTAGACACCCATGCCTATTATATGGATATTTGTAACAGGAGCTAAGTTGAAAATGTAGACCCCCCCCCCCTGGTCTTTATAAGACACGTATACATTTTGTGTATCCATGAGTTTCATAATTCATCTAAACATGAAATATCAGTGTGTGATGTTATGGTACTCACAAGTCACATGAACCTGATCATGTCCTCATGTATACCATTAAAATCAGGTTTGACCAAAATGTAATCCGAGCTAAAATGTCAACACTTTTGATTCCAAGGCCTCTGAGGTCTGTCTGTCTGTCTCTCTGTCTGTCACTAACAAGCATAAAACATCTCACCAGTGGAGTCCGTCCTATGCTGTTGAGGTAGTAGAGGAAGCCTTTGGTGTGGTAGATTGTTGGACTCAGGACAGGGTCTGGTTTACACCACTGACGATTCAAATCCTCACTGTTCACATCACAGCGATTCCTGAAAAGACACACAGCAAAAACTGAATATTTGTACTAACTAAGCATCACTGTTATGGTGCTGGCTAGTTGTAAAATACATTTGATTAAAGAGTAAGAAATCATCCAAATTAATGAAAAATACTATAACATAAACTGTAGACATGCTCCAATCTTTTCCAGTTTTTTTTTTTGTTTGTGGTTGTGGATATAACTATATAACACAATAACCATTTCAGTTAATTCTATGTTTAGAGTGATAACAAAATAAGCTACAAATAACAATTTACAGACAAAGGTGACTACATCTGGTGCAATGTCACCTACAGTGGAGGAAATAAGTATTTGATCCCCCACTGATTTTGAAAGTTTGCACACTGACAAATAATTAAACAGTCTATGATTTTTATGGTAGCTTTATTTTAACAATGAGAGATAGAATATCAAGAAGAAAATCTAGAAAATTACATAATATTAAAAAAAACTGCATTTCATTGAGGGAAATAAGTATTTGATCTCCTACCACCCATGAGCAATGTTGGCTCCCACAGACCACTGACATACTCCTAATCTCAGTGAAGTCATTACCTGCATGAGAAACACCTGTCCCAAATTGTCACCTGTATAAAAAGCCACCTGCCCACAGACTCAGTGACACTCCAACATCTTCACCATGGGCAAGACCAACGAGCTGTCTAAAGTTGTCAGGGACAAAATTGTTAACCTACACAAGGCTGGAATGGGCTAAAAACCATAAGTAAGAAGCTGAATGAGAAGGTGACAACTGTTGGTGCAATTATTCGGAAGTGGAAGAAGTACAACATGACTGTCAGTCGATCTAGGCTGGGGGCTCCATGCAAGATATCACCTCGTGGGGACTCAATGATCATGAGAAAGGTTAGAGGTCAGCCAAGAACTACACGGGAGGAGCTGGTTAATGATCTCAAGGCAGCTGGGACCACAGTCACCAAGAAAACCATTGGTAATATACTGAGACGCAATGGTTTAAAATCCTGCAGTGCGCGCAAGGTCCCTCTGCTCAAGAAGGCTCACATCCAGGCCCACAACAAGTTTGCCAATGAACATATTAATGACTCCGAGAGAGACTGGGAGAAGATGCTGTGGTCAGATGAGACCAAAATCGAGCTCTCTGGCCTCAACTGAACTCGAAGTGTTTGGAGGAAGAGAAATGCTGAATATGACCCCAAGAACACCATCCCCACCATCAAGCATGGCGGTGGAAGCATTATGCTTTGGGGGTGTTTCTCTTCTGAGGGGACAGGTCGACTTCACCACATTGATGGGAAGATGAACGGGGTCATGTATCGCAAAATCTTGGGTGACAACCCCCTTGCCTCTGCCAGGAAACTGAAAATGGGTCATGGATGGGTCTTCCGGCACGACAACGACCCAAAACATACAGCCAAGGAAACAAAGGAGTGGCTCCATAAGAAGCACATCAAGGTCATGGAATGGCCTAGCCAGTCTCCTGATCTTAATCCTATAGAAAATCTATGGAGAGAGCTGAAGCTTTGAGTTTCCAAACGCCAACCTCAAAACCTCCAGGATTTGGAGATGATCTGCAGAGAGGAGTGGACTAAAATTACTCCTGATGTGTGTGCCAACCTAGTAAGCAACTACAAGAAACGTCTGACTGCTGTGCTTGCCAACAAGGGTTTTGCCACCAAGTATTAAATCATGTTTTGCTTAGGGGTCAAATACTTACACATGTGGACAAAATTGTTGGTACCCTTCAGTTAATGAAAGAAAAACCCACAATGGTCACAGAAATAATTTGAATCTGACAAGAGTAATAATAAATAAACATTCTATGAAAATTAACCAATGAAAATCAGACATTGCTTTTCAACTGTGGTTTAACAGACATATTTTTAAAAAATAAACTCATGAAACAAGCCTGGACAAAAATGATGGTACCCTTAACGTAATATTGTGATGCACAACCTTTTGAGGCAATCACTGCAATCCAGCGATTTCTGTAACTGTCAATGAGACTTCTGCACCTCTCAGCAGGTATTCTGGTCCACTCCTCATGAGCAGAAAGCTCCAGTTGTCTCAGGTTTGAAGGATGCCTTCTCCAGATGGCATATTTCAGCTCCTTCCACAGATGTTCAATAGGATTTAGGTCAGGGCTCATAGAAGGCCACTTCAGAATAGTCCAATGTTTTCCAGTTTTGTTTCGTCTGTCCATAGGACATTCTCCCAGAAGCTTTGTGGCTTGTCAGCATGCAGTTTGGCAAATTCCAGTCTGCCTTTTTTATGATTTGTTTTCAACAATGGTGTCCTCCTTAGTCGTCTCCCATGAAGTCCACTTTGGCTCAAACAACGACGGATGGTGCAATCTGACACTGATGTACCTTGACCTTGGAGTTCACCTTTAATGTCTTTAGAGGTTGTTCTGGGCTCTTTTGTTACCATTCGTATTATCCATCTCTTCCATTTGTCATCAATTTTCCTCCTGCAGCCACGTCCAGGGAGGTTGGCTACAGTCCCATGGATCTTAAATTTCTGAATAATATGTGCAACTGTAGTCACAGGAACATCAAGCTGCTTGGAGATGGTCTTATAACCTTTACCTTTAACATGCTTGTCTATAATTTTCTTTCTAATCTTCTGAGACAACTCTCTCCTTGGCTTCCTCTGGTCCATGTTTAGTGTGGTACACACCATGTCACCAAACAGCACAGTGACTACTGTAACCCTATAAATAGGCTGACTGACTGATTACAAGTTTGTAGACACCTGTGATGCTAATTAGACGACACACCTTGATTGAACATGTCCCTGTGGTCACATTATTTTCAGTCTTTTCTTGAGGTACCATCATTTTTGTCCAGGCTTGTTTCATGATTCTATTTTTTAAAATAATTCTGTTAAACCGCGGTTCAAAAGCAATGCCTGATTTTCATTGCTTAATTTTCATAGAATTTTTATTTATTATTACTTTTGTCAGATTCAAATTATTTATGTGACAATTGTGGGTTTTTCTTTCATTAACTGAGGGGTACCAACAATTTTGTCCACGTCTGTATTTCCCTCAATTTAATATTTATTATTCGTTTCACGTAATTTTCTCAGGTTTTTTTAATATTTTTTCTGTCACTGTTAAAATAAAGCTGCCATAAAAATCAGAGACTGTTCATTTATTTCTTACTTTGAAAACTTTCAAAATCAGCGGGGGATCAAATACTTATTTCCGCCACTGTAAATGTCAAAAGATTCAAACATGTATCACCTTTGAATAATAACATTACCTCTGGCTGAACAGTAGAGCATATGTTCATATGCAAAATTATACAACTGTACATCTGTTGAAAAGCTCTGATTTTCACTCGCTTGAGTGCTTTTAAATCTAAACTGTGAATTCTTGAGGCCATTTCTACAACATGCACTTGTTTTTCATAACTTGCTTGTAAATTTCTGTAAATTTTTTATAGTTTTGTTTTATTGTTTTGCTTTTTGTTTTGCTTTTGTTGTTCATATTTTAATTATGTTTTGACTGTGTAATTTTAAAACCGTGTTTTGTTTTTGCTGCTGCCTATATTGGCCAGGATTTCCTTGAAAAAGAGGTTCTTAATCTCAATGGTATTTCTCCTGTTTAAATAAAGGTTAAATCAAAAAAAAGGAAGGCATCTCTACTGCCAGCATTCTGTGGTGAGATACATATAAAAATATAATTTCATTATGGGATTTTTTTCCTTGATATAAAGGCAATTACAAATAATCTGACAGTATCATATAAAATGATGGAAAATCTAACCCTGAAAATATCGTTATGGAATAAAGGTAAAAACAAAAAAATCTTTAGTTTCCCTTGCAGTTTACCAGTTTCCACATATAAACTTTCTTGTGGCATTTTAAGATTGAAGAAATGTTAAAACCAGGTGAATAGGATGTGTAAATCAGATTTTAGAACATAGAATGATAAAACTGGAAAGCCAGTGTCAACTGAATTCATGCATACACTAAATAATCCTGTGAAAACTGCAACCCAGTGGAATCCCATGGAGACCATATAAGGTGTTAAGACCAGAAGTGCAAGACCTCTCTTCATCTGTACTCATGAGTTGAAACAAGGTCACAGTGAGCTAAGCAGAAATAGTGCTATATACATCCTGATTGGGTCTTAAGATGATGGGTTGTGGCTTTCCAGAATAGAAGAGTGTAGTGTTTAGGAGTTTGCATAGATATATAAGACGATGTAATGCTTTGTGTAGTCAGTTAAATTCTTGAGATTTTGCTCATGTTTGTTCTTACAGCCTCAATATTGAATAAACATTATTTACATTAGACTCTGAAGACTGCTTGAAGACTCTTTCTTGAGAACTTTTTGAAGACTCCAACTTTTGATCTAGAATTGATTTTTGACTACATGTTTGACAAAGCTACCTGAACATAACTGGTCCTTAGCAAGCAGACTGAGTCATAACAACTTCAGACTACTTGTCAGTTCAGTCAATCTTAATCTAATTTGGTAATCTCCTACATTTCTGTTATTCAGATTCAGAAAACTTTATCTATCCCCAGGGTGCAATTAAAGAGGCATGTAGAGCAGGCAGTGGGGGTTATGGTTCATGAGTTGAGGAGTAGGACCGCCCTGGGTACAAAGGTAGCCCTTCTGCTCTGTGTCCTGCATGTGCAGGGCAGCGTAGCCGCTGACCAGAACGAAGCCACTCAAATGCTGAGAAGAGAGAATGCGAGGGGTCACGGATGATCCGGTTTGCCAGTCTACATGTTAAATGTTCGTATACTGCAGACAGAGTTCTGAGACGAAGTCCTATAATTTTTGAGCAGACAGTGACAGTCCTCTGCAGGCGGTTTCTGTTCTGGAGACTGATGGAGTAGAACCAGCAGGTAACAGAGAAGGTGATGGTGCTCTCAATGAAGGAGTAATAGAATGTCTGGAGAATGTTCTTACTTACTCCAAAAGAGTTGAGCTTCTTTAGGAGATACTTCCTCTGGTGACATTTTCTGATAATCTCCTCTGTGGTAGAGGAGAATTTCAGCTGGCTGTCAAAGATGGTACCGAGATATTTATACTCCTTCACAAGCCCAACAGGCATTCCATGGATGGTGGTGGTGACAGCTGTAGCCAGCGCCATCTGCTTGTTGGAAAAGGTCATCACCATCTCCTTGGTTTATTTAACATTGAGCTCCAGACAAGAGTTGTCACACCAGTCCACAAGCTCCTAGGGGAATGAGCTGTGGGACTGAGAAGACCCTGACAGCAGAGACAGGAGGACTGTGTTGTCAGCATATTTGACCAGGTGGGAATTGGGCAGCGGGATCTGCAGTCATCTGTGTAGAGGATGAAGAGTAGCGGAGAGAGGGGGAACCAGTAGAGATGTGTTGTAGATCAGAGAAGGTGTTGTTGACCCGCACTCTCTGTGATCTGTGGGTTAAAAAGTCCAGTAATCGCAGAATGGGGAAGAGGGAGGAGAGTTTGTGAGCCAGGCTGTGAGGCTGGAGGGTGTTCTATGCCGAGGAGAAGTCAGCAAACAGGAGTCTTGCTGTTATTACTTTATCTGTCTTTGCTGCACTAACATGTTAATAACATCTAATCTAAGTCAAGTGTCTTGTATCCAACACTGTTCATGCCCACTACTTACGTTCCATTGATGACTCCATCTGGGTTGAGCATGGGGATAATCTTGAAGACAAAGGCCTCCCTCAGACTCTGGGCCACCAGGTCACTACTGCACAGAAACTCCAGAGTGCCCTTCATCACCCAGCTGGCATTGGACTCACCAGGATGCACACGGCTTGTCAGCACAATACAGGGACGATTGCCTGCAGAGAGACAGAAATGAATAAAACAGAATTCATTTTGCCTGTTGACATATGGAATGTAGAGAACTGGAGTTCAAAAAGTTTGACAACTTGTGAATCAACACAAGAGCTGAGTTTAACCACTCAGTGGCACTTTACCACTCACTAGTCACTACAACTCCTGACTATATTAAAACTGCGCTTATGTGTGTCCTCTTCACCCACCATAACAATCTCTCTATCTCTGTCAGTGATAGTGACAGCTGGGCAATTATGTCATCTACAGAGGTCATTAGTGAAAACTGTAATGTTGTTAAGGGCCATAATTGCATTTCTGAGTGTCAGTGATTTCAATATGCATGGTATTCAGAGAGCAATTTAGCAGATGATAGTGTGTGATCAGTCAGGGTTGTCTGAGCTCAATAACAGTTTGTTGCTGAATAGATACTTCAGAAGATTATGTTGTGATTGAATGCGTAATATGTGGATAGACAATGGTCTGTCCGAGTTCATTCATTATAACTGAAAATAAGGCTGTATTGTACAGTACAGTATTTGTATACAACTGTTTAAACTAATTTGACATTGAAGGAGAATATAATAGTACAGTACATAAAGAAAGAATTTAAGTTCACCTGTACCTGTACTTTTTTCTTTTTTTGAAGAAGATGACAGCGCCCTGCTCGGCTGCGGCTGCATGAGCTCGTGACAACATGGGATCGTTTTTGTGCGATACAAACACCCAGTGCTTTGAGAGGCTGGTAAAGGATCGTCTCCACACTGCCCTGTGGACTTGACCCACACCAGTTTGCTTACCGGCTGAATTGCTCCAACGAGGATGCAACCTCCTCTGCTCTCCATCTGAGCCTGGCACATTTGGAGGACATAAACACCCACGTGAGAATGCTGCTTGCTGACTTCAGTTCAGCATTTAACACCACGATCATCCCCCAGCAGCTAGTAAGCAAACTAAGTCCACTGGGTATCAGCACCCCCATGCACAACCGACTGCTAGATTTACCAACAGACCACAGTCAATAAGAATGAGAAACACCATCTCCAGCTCCATCTCTGCCTCAGTCAGATCCACACAGCAATGTGTTCTGAGCTCACTACTGTTCACACTGCTGACACATGACTGCTGCTCTGCATATGCCTCAAATCACATCATTAAGTATGCAGATGACACAACAGTAGTAGGTCTCATTTGGGGCAACAACGTCCTACAGAGAGGAGGTGAAGCGGCTGGCAGACTGGTGCTCGGTGAACAATCTGATCCTGAATATTGAGAAGACATGATTATCGACTTCAGGAGGAATCGGCCCAGCCATTCACCGCTCGTCATAGACATTAAAGCTGTTGGGTTGGTCAGCAGCACCAAATTTCTGGGGGTGCACATAACGGACAGTCTGGACTGGTCATTGCACAAATAATTTCTAGTTAAACGGGCTCAGCAACATCTGAACTTCCTGTGGTGGATGAAGAGAGCACAGCTGTACCTTCCCATCCTGACCACCTTCTACAGAGGCACCATAGAGAGCATGCTGACCAGCTGCATCTCCATCTGGTTTGGCAGCTCCAGGGCCTCAGATAGGAAGTTGCTGCAGAGCGTAGTGAGGGTGGCACAGTAGATCATCGGGACTTTTGTTCCGTCCTCCAGGATGTTGCACACAAACACTGTCTCAGCAGAACAAGCAACATCATCAAAGACTCCACACTCCCCCACCATGGACTGTTCTCCCTGCTCCCCTCTGGGAGGAGGTTCTGCAGCATCAGAACGAGAACAGCCAGGTTCCTTAACAGTTTCATCCCCCAAGCCATCAAACTCTTAAATTCACAATAATCTTTCTGGGCAGGGGCACCCATGGTTCACTGTGAATTGTAACAGCTGCTACTTTCAATGTGTCTCCATGCAATACTGCTGCTAAATTTCACTGCAGGAAAACTACTACTATCGAATCATGTGAAATAAATGTGTGTGGATATGTGTGTGTGTGTGTGTGTAATTTTTATAATAGAATTTTTGTTTTGTTTTTTACTAGTCCAATGCAAGCTTTTGCATCAAAATATCATTCAACGTGCACCAGATACTGCATGTTCTGTTAGACAGTAAAGTGGCTATTCTATTCTATTCTATTCTATTCTATTCTATTCTATTCTATTCTATTCTATTCTATTCCTCTACCTGATTTAGAAGCAAGGGAAGCAAGCAACTGTGAAACAAGTCTCAGTCTTATTTAGAATACACAGGCTGCCTTTTTGCTTCAGTACCACTGCACATGTTTTCTCCCTCAATAAAGTGCTTTCAAAACCTTGGATGAATTGATATACATCTGCTCAACTGAATGCTGTATTTCTTGATCAAGTAGACAGTTTGACAATTCTTATATGTCAGCAATATATAGCGAATATATTATTGTCATAAATAATAAGAGTATCAACTATTATGGGCTGCAAAGTGGTGTAGTGGTTAGCACTTTCGCCTTGCAGTGAGAAGATCCCTGGTTCGCGTCCCGGCTTTCCCGGGATCTTTCTGCATGGAGTTTGCATGTTCTCCCTGTGCATGCGTGGGTTCTCTCCGGGTACTCTGGCTTCCTCCCACAGTCCAAAAATATTAAAGGTTAATTGATCATTCTAAATTGCCCGTAGGTGTGAATGTGAGAGTGATTGTATGTAGCCCTGCGACAGACTGGCGACCTGTCTAGGGTGTCCCCTGCCTTCGCCTGAGTCAGCTGGGATAGACTCCAGCCCCATTCCCCCCCGTGACCCTAGTGAGGATTAAGCGGTGTATAGATAATGGATGGATGGATGGATGGATCAACTATTACCAGAAAATTTCAACTGAGAAAACACACACTTTCAGATATACAGTGAGGTAAATGGCTTGCATAGTGCTTTGCAATGTGTTTGTCATTCACCCATTCACACACCAATGGTGACAGAGTTGCCATGCAAGGTGCTTGCCTGCCATCAGGAGCAATTTCAGTTTCAGTTTCTTGCCCAAGGACATTTGGATGTGACAGGAATGGGGAACCTTACAGGTTACCAATTGGTTTACCACTTGGATCACTTCCACCCAGGTCAAATGATAATATCAGCTTAAAAATTTCAATGAAAAGTTGAATCTCTGAAAATTGGAGCTGCATTGATACCACAGTTTTTTTTATAAACCTGATAAGTCATGTTATCCCAGTATAATCAAGGATTCAAAGACTGTCTTGTCAGGAAATTAGGCCTTTTTCAGATTTTTGTGGCCAACGATTGTTCAGTGGGGATGAAGTCAGGTCAGGTGACTGTGGAGCAAAATCTTTGACAAAGGGTGGAGCATGTCATGAAGAATGACTGTACTTTTCCTTGGTCAGGGTGGAGCCAATTCAGTGCAGGTGTCTAACTCTAGACTTAGTGATCATACAAAAAAAAAAAAAAAACAGGGCTGGTGGATGTTGCTAAATCAAAGAAACAAACAAAACCAAATGAAGGCTAACAGAGGTAGCAAACTAGCTAAACAAAAACAACACAACTAACTCCTTAGCCAAACTTAAACACAGTAGAAACACCAACAACCGACAAAAGGAAAAAGTGAGTGCGGATTACACAGAACTAACTAAACACATGCCTCAAAACACATACATCAATGTGAATCACCACCCCTTGGGCGCTACAGAACATACAGTACTCAAGTAACCTCTCCACTAAATGAACAGCTGCCACCCAAAGCCACAATCCACAAAGACAAGTAACTTGCTCATTAAGGTGATAACACTAAGCAGCGAACCGAAGTTACAATCTATACACACAAACACAAAGACACAGGAGGCACAAGGTAGAACTGTTCATATTAAATTCCAGCCACCCTGACTGTGAGGTAGGCTGTGGATTTATACTCAAGGTGTGATGACGATTGCAGTTGATAGGATGAAGTTGGAGGGAACCGGGTGGTGGCCCAATCACATGAGTCAGAAGGTGGGGAAAACAAGGGCTGGCATGCAGGGTTGTTTCTCAATATGCTGGATGTGCTCTTGCTCTGCCTACATTATCGAGGATGCATCAAGACCAGACTTGTGTGCACTTGGGGAGGCCAAGTATCCCATGATGCATTTCGTGCCAGCCAGCGGCAAAAGCAAAGGAGAAAATTTTTAAATGTAATACAAGTTTTTTGTAAATACCATTGTCATTGTAACACAGATTGTAGTTTTGAGATTATTTTAGCTGAGGAAGTAGTTTTATGAACGTCAAATCTGTGGTCAATTTATCAAAATAGAGCCTGCTTAAAAATTTGTTCCAATGATTTTGGAGATCTGAGTGTCCCAGTTACACAGCCAGCACACATTATGCGCTATCCAGATTAACAGGCGGTCAGCGTTCACAATAGCCCGCCGAGAGCAGCCTTATCACAGCAAGACTTTTTCAAATCTGCCACTCTGACAGTTCTATAGTGGTTATGCAGGGATATAAGTAATTTTGTGTGTATCTAATGACCTCAGTGTATTTTTTATGGCTCATTGGCAAAGAAGTTTGAATGGAGTCAAAGTAAATTTTTATAAATTCATATTGTTATTTAATGTTGGATTGCTGACTGTGTACTTCTGAATTATTGTCTTGTCTTTGTTACCTGTTGTGCAACTTTGTTCTATTCTTCTGATTGATACTGTGCATTGAAAATAACATTTAAGCAATATTTAATTCAAGGGACAGCTGAAGAAACACAGATCCTCACTGACAGCTGAGAGACTCCACAGACAAGAACGTATGGTTACACTGTAACCTTGGTTTTCTGAGTGAAGAGACTATCTCTCCACCCAGTTACATATTTCATATGTAAGGGGAATGACCCCCCTACTCATGAAGGTATGTGAATACTTCTTTAAGACACATCGGCTTGTCCAGTCAAGCCCCACAGATTACCTATAAAGCACCTGTGCTGGTGTGAGTTTTAATCATACCCTTGACCTCGTTCTGACTTATGGCATAGAAATCAAACAGTTAACAGTATTTCCCCGGAACCCTCTTCTTTCTGACCATTTTATGATAACATTTCAATTTACAACAATAGATTGTATAGGAGTTAAGAATAAATATCATTACAGTAGATGTCTGTCTCACAATTTGGTGACTAAATTTAAGGAAATAATACCCTCTCTATTTAGTCCAGCACCACTTACTGATATAATGGAAGGGAAATATTATAATTTTACCCCCACAGAAGTGGATTATATTGTTAATAATGCTGCAGCCTCACTGCGTACAACACTTGATAGTGTTGCACCTGTAAAAAAGAAAGTTCTATCTCAGAGAGGACCTGCTCCTTGGTATAATTCCCAGCTGCGGACTTTAAAGCAGGCGTCCCGAAAGCTGGAAAGGAAGTGGTACTCCACTAATTTAGAGGAAGTTTATGTAGCTTGGAAAAAAAGTCTAGTAATTTATAAAAAAGCTCTTCGTAATGCCAGGACAACATATTATTCATCTTTAATAGAGGAAAACAAGAACAACCCTAGGTTTCTCTTCAGCACTGTAGCCAGGCTGACAAAGAGTCAGAGCTCTGTTGAAACTTGTATTCCTTTAGCTTTGAGCAGTAACAACTTCATGAGCTTCTTTACAAATAAAATTATTACGATTAGAGAAAAAATTAATCTGGCCCTTCCGGCAAATGTCACAGATGTATCATCGAGTACAGATACTTTAGAATTGGCTGTAAGACCAGATGGATATTTAGAATTTTTCACCCCCATACATCTCTGTGAACTCATTTCAATAGTTTCTACATCCAAACCATCAACATGTCTTTTAGATCCTATCCCAACTAGACTGTTCAAGGAGGCTTTACCTTTAATTAATTCCTCAATGTTAGATCTGATTAATCTCTCTCTAGTAACAGGTTATGTACCACAGGCTTTTAAGGTTGCTGTAATCAAACCTTTACTTAAAAAGCCCACTCTAGATCCAGATGTTTTAGCCAACTATAGACCAATTTCCAACCTCCCATTTCTCTCTAAAATTCTGGAAAGAACAGTTGCAAATCAATTATATGAACATTTACAAAGGAATAGCCTGTTTGAAGAGTTTCAGTCAGGCTTCAGAGTGCATCATAGCACAGAAACAGCTCTGGTGAAAGTTACTAATGACCTTCTCATAGCGTCAGATAATGGACTGGTCTCTATACTTATTTTATTGGACCTTAGTGCAGCATTCGATACAATCGACCACAAACTTTTATTACAGCGACTAGAACATTCTATTGGCATTAAAGGGACAGCACTGGACTGGTTTAAATCCTACTTATCAGACAGGTTCCAGTTTGTGCATGTCAACAATGACTCTTCTGAGCATACTAGGGTTAATCATGGAGTTCCTCAGGGTTCTGTCTTAGGACCAATACTGTTCACATTATACATGCTTCCCTTAGGCAACATTATTAGGAAGCACTGTATTAATTTCCATTGTTATGCTGACGACACTCAATTGTATTTATCTATGAAGCCAAATGAAACTAATCAGCTAGCTAGACTGCAAGATTGTCTTAAGGACATAAAGACCTGGATGACCTATAATTTCTTACTACTAAATTCAGACAAGACTGAAGTCATTGTATTTGGCCCCAAACATCTTAGAGAATTGCTTTCAAAGCATATAGTTACTCTGGATGGCATTACATTGGCCTCCAGTACTACTGTGAGGAACCTCGGTGTTATCTTTGACCAGGACATGTCCTTTAACTCGCACATAAAACAAATCTGTAGGACTTCCTTTTTCCACCTGAGAAATATTGTGAAAATCAGGAACATCCTGTCTCAGAGTGATGCAGAAAAACTAGTCCATGCATTTGTTACTTCTAGGCTTGACTACTGTAATTCCTTATTATCAGGTTGTCCCAATAGCTCTCTGAAACATCTACAGCTGATCCAAAACGCTGCAGCCAGAGTACTGACGGGAGTTAGCAAGAGAGATCATATTTCTCCTATATTGGTTTCTCTTCATTGGCTCCCTGTTAAATCTAGAATAGAATTCAAAATCCTTCTTCTGACATATAAAGCTCTTAACAACCAATCTCCATCATATCTTAAAGATCTGATAGTACCATATTATCCTAGCAGAACTCTTCGCTCTCAGACTGCAGGCTTACTTGTTGTTCCTCGAATCTCTAAAAGTAGAATGGGAGGCAGAGCCTTTAGTTATCAGGCACCTCTCCTGTGGAACCAGCTCCCAGTTTGGGTTCGGGAGGCGGACACCCTCTCTACTTTTAAGACCAGGCTTAAAACCTTCCTTTTCGACAAAGCTTATAGTTAGGGCTGACTGGGTGACCCTGACGGGGTGAGCTGGTGTTTTCATTTGCACAACTGACTTCCCCTCTTGACGTCCCTTTAGTTTGCCCCTAGTTATGCTGCTATAGGCCTTGGCTGCTGGGGAACCTCTCTGGATGCACTGAGCCCTTCTCTAACTACCTATGTATTTACTATATATACCATTATTGCATTACATTCACTCTGTTTCTTTCTGTGTCCTTTCTCCGAGTGTCCCTGGTCCCAGAGCTGGATGCTGGATGCTTCAGATGTGTGGCTCTACCCCTCTATCTGTATCCCTCTATCTCTACCTCTACCCCTCTATCTCTACCTCTCTACTTCTTCTGTCCCTCTCAACCCGCCCGGCCAGCAGGCAGATGGGTCCCCCCACATTAGAGCCGGGTTCTGCTCGAGGTTTTTTTCCCTGTTAAAAGGGTGTTTTCCTTGCCACTGTCACCTTTTGGCTTGCTCTGGGGGTCAGGCATATGGGTTCTGTAAAGCGTCTCGAGACAATTTGACTGTAATTGGCGCTATATAAATAAAATTGAATTGAATTGAATTGAATTGAATTCACTGATAGTTCTGATTGAAATGTGTCTCAGAGCAGCCAAAAGAATACTAGAGATATTCTCTCACTGAGAGTTCAACAAAGGACTGCCCAATTTGCTGAGGTCACACAGACAAATAGATGGTCACACAGACGAATAGATGGTCTGTCTTCATGACAGACTGTGTGCACAGGATGTCCTTTGTCAAAGCCCAGATGGGGCACGGCTAAAACCAGTGAAAATCTTCCTCATATTCTCCACAAGAGGCAGTTGACTACAGCTCAACTGACTGAGACACATGGAATTCAGATCAAGCCTTCAGCAGGAATGCCAGGTTGGGACGAAGAACTACACCAGACCCCTCTGGCAAAAACCCACAGTAGTCGGCGTTAGCCTGGCAGAAGTTATGGCCAACAGAAATGCAGTTTTGAAAAAAAAAGTTAGATCCAAGAGTCATATAGTGCCCAAGATCCATGGAGGGCCTGACATCTAATCCTGTGTCGCCACTACGCCTCACAGGACTGTGGCAGATGTACCTGTCTCCAGCTAAACCAGTGAGAACAGCACATGTCCCTCAGCTGCTGAGGAAGGATCCATCTGGTGAAGTCCACCCCAAGTGCTAAATACCCTCTTAGCCATACAGGGAGACAGCTCTTGTGGATGCTAACAGAACCCGTTACATACTTCTCACCACAGACTGCAATGATCTCACAAGCAGAAACCTATTCCTCTCAGAGGTCAGGCTGCCAATCTGGGCTCAGCCAAGGAAGGATGAAGCAGGGTCATTCTGCTTGAATCCTTGGAAGAAGGAGCTGGAGAAGCATGATAGGAGAGAAAGCTCAAAGCAGACTATAGGGCCATGTGTGTGCCAAGCAACCCACCCCAGAGGTGGGTTACCATTCCATGTTGCTGTCGTGTTCAGAGTTTTCAGGTCATGGAGTCTTGACTCTGAGTGTGTGACTCTGAGTAAGAGAAAGATGGGGTGAACTCTCTGCCACAGTGTGGTTGCCAGCCTGCCTATTGATAGGCACTGCAGTCACCGTGCTGTCTTTCCTTGTCATGATGTGGTGACCTTACAACCCTGGTAGGAACTTGCCAGAGAGCAAGGAGCTCTACGCTGCAAGATGTTACACACTGGGTCACCTAACAGCAACTCCAGAGCCTGTTGACCCCACAGACAGTAAAGACCATGCCTACTGTGGAGGCATTCATGAAGACCAATGAGCAGTGGACCACAGATCCTAGAGCACTCCTTTGATCTGTGTTCGCTGAATCCTCTGACCAGCAGAGGAGTGGGAAATCTCCCAAGAACCACCACCATGGTGTAGAGGGACCCCTGTAGACAAAGTCCTAAGTTCAGCAGACATCTTTGGACAGGCTGCATGCACAGGAGGGGGAAAAAGCTGCTTTGTGCCATGGTTGACATCAGTCCTCTGAGCCCATGCAGACCAGCTGAGGGAGGGGGTAGACGCCCACTTTCAGCTGTCCCAGTCTTCACTTGTCATGCACTACCACTGAGAGGATTAGCTGGCTATCGCAAGCAATATGCTCTGGGATGTTCACGTGTGGGCAGAGTGATGCTGGCTCAGCTGGAGTAATATTCTCCTGCCCACCATTAGTGGACTGGAAGGTCTGCATTCAGTAAAGATCCCACGGAGTGTGTTAGCTCCATGAGCAATATACTAGCATAGAGAAACAGCCGGCTCTTCCAGAGATGCCGACACGGCCAGAGGAAGGTGTCTTCACCTGCTGCTCAGCCTACTGGGAAGTTTCAGGGAAGTTATCAGGTATCTATCACAGCGGGTCTGAGAACCCAGGTGCAGACACAAGAACACAGGCAGAGTCAGGGAATGACTAATAACAGGTTTATTCAAACAGAAAGTTCAAACCAAACAATACCAATACTGAAACTAAGATCAGGGGGAAAACTGAACCAAACCTCATTCAAAAAAAGGCAAAACTACAAACACCTACAACAAAACTCTCAACTAACTACTGAGGGAAATCTAAGAAAATTATAGATGAATAAACTAAACTAAGCTAACAGAATGGAGTACTCACGAGAACCAAGTTAAAGGGGGCAGGCAGGCTCGGGGAATCCAGGGTCCAGCTAGAGGAGCTGGAGCAGGCGATGGTCGGGGAGAAGCCAGAGCAGACCTGGCGGCAGGCACAGGCAAGGTCAAGTCAGCAAGTGTGTCGCTGATGCAGGGTGATTGGGTAGTTGTCGCTGGAGGAAAGCAGGCTGAAGACAGGTCGGAGACTAGCAGGAAAAATGGGATATGAAAGTCTATGATCTGGCAGTGAGTGGATGAATGAACTGGGCTTTTATTGATGGAGGTGATTACAAGAAGGTGAGCTGATCCCCACAGCTGTCTCCAATCCTTGAAATCAGGCAGGTTGCAGGCAGGGCATGAATGACATGAGAGGAAGAGAGAGAGGATGAGTCAGCCGATTCCGGGAGCGTTTGCATCACGCTAACTCTCTAGCGAAACAGTCCCTTTCTTCGTCACAGACGGTGATGAAGTGTCGTTTCGATCGCGGCGCTATTCCGCGCAGTTTCGTGCGTGGTGACAAAGTCTTGGCACTGCTGCCGATCACCGGCTCCACGCTCTCCGCTAAGTTTTCCGGTCCATACGAAGTCCGTGATCACTTGAGTGATACCGATTATGTAATCAGTACTCCTGAGCCGAGACGTAAGACTAGCGTTTGTCATGTTAACATGCTGAAATGGTATCATGTCTATGCTGCACCCGCAGTAAAGCCAGAGGTAGATGTTTCATCTCCTGTCCTTGCTGGTAGTTCCGCTTTGATTGTGACAGGGACACCAGATTTGACAGACGTAGACGACGGCTTGGTGCTGCATCCAGCGGCGCATCAAAGCGCGCAGTTGCCAAATTCAGAGATGTTACAAGCGCTGCCGTCCCAGCTGCATCATCTGACGGGTGAACAGCAAAGTGATGTTCTCGACCTAGTCAGGCGTTTTCCATGTCTTTTCAATGATGTGCCTAGTTGCACCACTGTCCTTCAGCATGACATTAATGTAAATAATGCGAAACCAATAAAGCAGCATCACTACCGGATAAATCCACAGAAGCGTGCGCTGATGAAACAGGAGGCAGAATATCTGTTACAACATGGTTTAGCCGTGCATAGTTCCAGCCCTTGGAGCTCGCCGTGTCTTTTAGAGGCTAAATCCGATGGTTCCCCTCGTTTTATCACTGACTTTAGAAAAGTAAACGCTGTCACAGTCCCTGATTCATATCCATTACCAAGGATGGAGGACTGTGTGGATAATCTTGGCACAGCAAAGTTTGTTAGTAAACTGGATTTGCTTAAAGGCTATTGGCAGGTGCCGCTAACAGACCGCGCTTCCGCTATCTCTGCCTTTGTAACTCCAGATCACTTTCTCCAGTACACCGTGATGGCTTTTGGCATGTGCAACGCCCCCGCCACGTTCCAACGCCTTGTGAACACAGTTCTCGTAGGGGTGCCAAACTGTAACGTGTATCTGGATGACGTGATCGTGTATTCCTCTACGTGGGAGGAGCACATGCAGATCCTTGACCAGGTTTTCGTTCGGCTCGCTGACGCGTCGCTCACACTGAGTCTGGCCAAATGTGAATTTGGCAAGACCACGGTCTCATACTTGGGGAGACAGGTGGGCCAAGGTCAGGTGCGACCCCTAGAGGCGAAAATCTCTGCCATTACTGGCTATCCGATGCCTTTCACCCGTAGAGCCCTACGCCATTTCCTCGGCATGGCAGGTTATTACAGGTGTTTCTGCCGTAATTTCTCCACTGTCGTTCGTCCGCTGACAAACTTGCTCAGCACTAAAGTTGATTTTGTGTGGTCCCCCGAGTGTCAACATGCCTTTGAAAGTGTCAAGTCCCTTCTTTGCCATGCCCCTGTCCACGCTGCTCCCGACCTCTCCAGGCCGTTTAAGCTGGAGGTTGACGCCGGCGCGGTGGGAGCAGGTGCAGTCCTGCTACAGGAAGATGCTGCTGGAGTTGATTGCCCAGTCAGTTATTTTTCCCGTAAATTCCTTAAGCACCAGCTATCATATTCCACCATAGAGAAGGAGACCCTTGCATTGTTGTTATCACTGCAGCACTTCGAAGTTTATATTGGTTCAAGTCACTGTCCTGTCGTGGTAATGACCGATCATAATCCCCTTGTTTTTCTTTCTCGCATGTACAATCACAACCAATGCCTTATGCGCTGGGCGTTGATTGTGCAGGAATACAACCTTGAGATCCGTCATAAAAAGGGTACTGAAAATGTGTTGGCAGATGCCCTGTCCAGGGTGTGGTAAGTATAGGTGACAGTGATATTAGAATATAAACATACGGAGTGATGATGAATCTTAATAAAAATCGATACGATTTTTATCTTAAGGGGAGAGTGTTACGGCCAGCGCCTCCTACCCTGTGGGTGTGTGTTTTAACCAAATGTTATGAGTATGCAAATAGGGTTGTGTGATCCCCACTCCCTGGTTGGACCGTGACAGCAGAGGCGTGGCTGCGACCAGGAGCCTAGTGATTGGTGCGGCGATCCCCAGGCCGACCAACCGAAAACTGCCAACTCCTTTAAAAGAGTTGGCAGTTCAACTGAACGGGGCGGCTGACTTTCAGCGTGCCATTCTGTATTCCTGTGTGGTCGAGGCAAGATTGTCTGTGTGATAGGAATTGGGCAAGGGTTAGAATCAAAAACTGATACAGCCTCATTTCATTCCAGGTAGTTCCTTTTGTCTAGGTTTCACCAGGATTAGGGGTGCTGACTCCTGTGTAAGTTTTGTTTTGTCAGTTCCCATTTAGTGAGTTTTTTTTGTTCCGTTTTTCTTTTGTCCACCGCGATGGTAGTGTTAAGTTCACCTTATGAGAACTCTTTTTGTGTTTTGCTATTTTCTTTGATTTGAGCAGCACCCACCAGCCCTCTTCCTTAGTTTTGCCTCAGTTTGTATAGTAACGTGCACATTTCTGTTCAACCTTTTCTGTAATAAATAATTTGATTTTTACCACCAACAACTGTTTATGTTGCTTCCTTCCCCCCGCCCCGAGCCGGGGTTGTAACACAGGGATAGAGAGGGAGAGAGAGGATGAGCTGAGGAGCAAGAAAGAGGAAGATAGAGAGAGTGAAATAGACAAAAGGGGGTCCAGGCATGGACTAAAGCAGGGATCCTAACAGTATCTTACTGAACTCGCTTGCGACATAGTGAGCAATGCATTGGAAAGGTATCACGGTGATAGTAAAAGCCTCTTTTCATTTTGAGGGATGCTGGCTCAACTAGGTTGGAAGATTCTACTTTCTACTGCTAGCCAAAATTGCCCTCAACACATATTACCTCTGAGCATGTTAGTTGAGCACCGCAGCAATATGCTTCAGGGGCATACAGGCGTCAGCAGAGAGATTTCAGCATGACTGGTGGACAGCTTCCTCACCTGCCATTCAGCTGACTGAGGAGTCTGCACTCAGCAGTGGCCCCACCTAGCACGTTAGCTTACGAACCTGTAGCAACATGCTGATATAAGGAATCACAGCCACAAGAGTCTGCTCTCCAGGTTCTGGGGATTGTAGGCAGGAGGGGCCTTAGTAGCTGCTCTACCTCTTCTAACTAATTGGTGATTATCATTTGTCTAAAAAACCTCCAGCCAAGTTTTCCAGCAACTTAACAGATAACTTTGATGCACAATGGCAATGTGCCTGTGCCTTCTGCAACAATTTAGCTACAGCAATTTATCTGCTTCAGTTTCAATAAGGAGTCCCAGTCTCCCTGCTGGGACTGGGACTCTACTAGCCAAAGGTGGCGTCTAGTAACCCAACAATATGCTAAAGCTCTGCCTGCACTTTTATAATGGAAGAGGGATGTGAAGTGCTAAGCAAAGCTCATCACCACACTCCTAACCCCTGAACCTTCTATCACCTGACGAAACAGGCAATGAAGGTGGAGGAACACAATGGGCTCCATTGTTAGCCAATTGGGCCTGCATAGCAGCTGTAGCTATGTTTTGCCCTGCAAGCAGGCCATCCAAAACCCAGCAATTCCTGCTAGGGCAGGTGGGTGTGCCCAGAACGGAGCTGCTGGTGTATTAAACTGTTTACACACCAAGTCTGAGAAGTCAGACGGCCATTTCTATATCCATATCCTCCCACTCTTCCTCCTACTTGGCCACCTCCAACCCTGGAGTGGGAATAGAAAGGGAGCCAGTATGAGGCTAGACTATACAAAAGGCCCCAAAAATCCACCACAGAAGCAAGTGAGGAGTTGGCTCTCCTGTACTGTGCTGTGCTGTGCTGTGCTCTGTGCTTGTGAAGTATTGTTTTCTTTCTCCCATCTGCGCCTTCCCCACTGAATTCAGCTACACTACATTGCTTTACTAGGTGTTTTGTCCTGGGGTGGCTAAGCTTCTACCTTAGCATGTTGCTTGGCTTTAAGTAGACTTGGCTTTAAGATTGTTATTTCTTATGCAGTTGTAACCCACCTAAAAGTTAACATATAGAAATTCACAAAAATATTTCATATGTTTTGCACATTTAAAAGTTAATTTGAATAAATTAGTAGGATTCAGTTAAATATTAAATACACTATATTGCCAAAAGTATTCGCTCACCTGCCTTGACTCGCATATGAAGGTAAGTGACATCCCATTCCTAATCCATAGGGTTCAATATGACGTCGGTCCACCCTTTGCAGCTATAACACCTTCAACTCTTCTGGGAAGGCTGTCCACAAGGTTTAGGAGTGTGTTTATGGGAATTTTTGACCATTCTTCCAGAAGCGCATTTGTGAGGTCACACACTGATGTTGGACCAGAAGGCCTGGCTCTCAGTCTCCGCTCTAATTCATCCCAAAGGTTTTCTGTCGGGTTGAGGTCAGGACTCTGTGCAGGCCAGTCAAGTTCATCCACACCAGACTCTGTCATCCATGTTTTTATGGACCTTGCTTTGTGTACTGGTGCACAGTCATGTTGGAAGAGGAAGGGGGCAGCTCAAAACTGTTCCCACAAAGTTGGGAGCATGGAATTGTCCAAAATGTCTTGGTATGTTGAAGCATTCAGAGTTCCTTTCACTGGAACTAAGGGGCCAAGCCCAGCTCCTGAAAAACAACCCCACTCCATAATCCCCCTCCACCAAACTTTACACTTGGCACAATGCAGTCCGATAAGTATCGTTCTCCTGGCAACCACCAAACCCAGACTCATCCATCAGATTGCCAGATGGAGAAGTACGATTTGTCACTCCAGAGAAGGCGTCTCCACTGCTCTAGAGTCCAGTGGCGGCGTGCTTTACACCACTGCATCCCACGCTTTGCATTGCACTTGGTGATGTATGGCTTGGATGCAGCTGCTCAGCCATGGAAACCCATTCCATGAAGCTCTCTGCTGAAGCACTGTTCTTGAGCTAATCTGAAGGCCACATGAAGTTTGAAGGTCTGTAGCGATTGACTCTGCAGAAAGTTGGCGACCTCTTGGCACTATGCGCCTCAGCATCCGCTGACCCCATTCTGTCAGTTTACGTAGCCTACCACTTGGTGGCTGAGTTGCTGTCGTTCCCACACACTTCCACTTTCTTATAATACAGCTGACAGTTGACTGTGGAATATTTAGGAGTGAGGAAATATCACGACTGGATTTGTTGCACAGGTGGCATCCTATCACAGTTCCACGCTGGAATTCACTGAGCTCCTGAGAGCGACACATTCTTTCACAAATGTTTGTAAAAGCAGTCTGCATGCCTAGGTGCTTGATTTTATACACCTGTGGCCATGGAAGTGATTGGAACACCTGATTCTGATTATTTGGATATAAGAAATAACAATTTTATTCCACTGATAGTTCTTTTCTTGTCTGTTTTGTGCCTTTTTTGTGGTACTGACAAAACTCCATTTTAGGTAATCACATGCTTGAAGTGCTTTATGACTTATTTGTACTCCTTCTCTCTGTCTGTCCTTGTGGGCATGTTCTTGTTCTTGTTAGTGACTATTAAAAATTGAATATTCACCTGTGTGTGTTGGATTTTTGTATATTTCATTGTTGAGGGTCCTCACATCTTCAGTGTGCACAGCATAGTCGAAATAGGCCAGACTATTTCCTATGACATCTTCCTGAACAAACCTGATCTTGCACTGATGTTTTCTGTGAAGGCCTCCACTTCTTGTATTTCGATTTCGATCATCCATGTACCTGAACCAGTGAGTGAGACCGGTTTGTGGAAGAGATCAAGGCTCTGCTACCTACATCTTTAATTTTGAGACTGGCCACTATTAGATACCAGTAAGCCCATGACACAGCTGGGCATCTCTTTGTAGAAACAGCCAATATATTTGAAGTAAGTGGTGGTCAGGCAGAGTTCATCCAGGGCCCATACACCAATCTGCCACAAAACTATCTTCTGCCTTTAAAACCACTGACAGGCAGAGGTGTGTAGAGTAGCCCAAAATTGTACTCAAGTAAGAGTAATGTTACTTCAGAATAATATCACTCAAGTAGAAGTAAAAAGTAGTCATCCAAAAAATTACTCAAGTAAGAGTAAAAAAGTATTTGACTACTCAAGTATTGAGTAACTTTGATTGTAATGTCTGATTTATTTTTTAAAAATTATGTGATCAGACAAAAATGTAAAATAATGTGCAAATTCTGGTATTTCCAAATAATAAAATAAAAAAATAGCAAAAATAAATAACATCTTCACAAAATGACAAATATGTGACAAGGCACAAGAAACACAAATTTCCAAATCTCGGTTTTTCACAACATAAAACTTTTGAAACAAATACCTGTAGTAAGGTAACGTTTTTATGTTTGAACAGTGCAAACTACTTCCATTGACAAGATATACTGTATTTCACTTCCCTCTAAATGGCACAGGCTCAGTAGATAGAAAATAACATTACAACTAGGGCTGGACCCGGATATGATTCTCCCCCTTGCCCAGCCCTACCACCCCACCCCCATTGTATCATGCAGGGTTACCAAGCGTGACATCACGCTTCACTTCGGCCGTGTTCGTAAACAGAAGACAAAAGCCGAAGACGGAGATATCCATGCTAATGCTATGCTAATGTTGTCAGACTCCGAAGCAAGATCAAACTTCTCGAAAATGCCACTGTTTTTTTCATTCCATGTCTGCTACATGTGAAGAGTTTGTGCCACTATACCGCCACAGTTCGTACATGGTCATGTGACTGCAGGGCGACTTCTGGCGAAACGGAGTCACGTGATTATTGTTGCGTTGTCTGATTGGTGAAACAGTAATGTGGTACATCCACTGGGGACATCTCTCTGGCAAAATAAATAATGTCTAATGTGGTAAATAAAAAAGTAACGAGACGAGTGTAGCCCAGTGTAACCGAGTAAGAGTAGCATTTCTTCTTCACAAATATACTCAAGTAAAAGTAAAAAGTATGGCAGAGTAAAACTACTCTCAGAAGTACATTTTTTTTCGAAAAGTTACTCAAGTAAATGTAACGGAGTGAATGTAACGCATTACTACCCACCTCTGCTGACAGGTGACGTGAAAATCATTGTTCCGGTACATTGTATCTTGTTACCATGTAGTGTTCTGCTGGGAAATCTTGGGTCCTGGCATTCATGTGTATGCTACTTTGACAAGTACCACCATCTTAAATGCTGTTCCAGACCTAGCACACCCACTAATGGCAACAGCACTCGATGATGTGGACTGAATTTTTGTTGCTGTATGCAGTTCAACTCGTTCAAGAAATTTTTCAGGTCTCTGCTGTTTCACTTCATAAAACTGATCCCCTGTAAGCCAAACAAGTAAAGTAAGTTGTTCACTGTTCAAGACAACATTTAACATTTGAGATTCATCTGACTGTAGGTCACATTTGCATTGTGGTATCTATACAGAGGCTTCAAAGTATTTGGATCCAATTTTATAACGATCATCACTAACCTTTAGCTGGCAGACTGAGTCACAACAATTAACACATACCAAATCAGCGGAGAACCTACCGGAGTATCAGAATCATCAGTTTATCACACTGTATCACAGAACCAACTGTTGAAGAAACAAATACAGCTTAGGAGAAGCAGCATCACAAACATGAATGCACCAGAACCCCAATCTTTTCTTGCTTATTTGCCAAGGTTTGTCACTTAAGGGTCAATGCTTTCCACATTTGCATGTCTGCAAGGATCCACAAGAGCACAGATGATGTAAATTTCATCATCCATCTCTGTCCACTAAGGACTCGGCAGAACATCCATATGCAGCCCAAATTTATGTGTTTGCTGCCTGTCTGCACTGCAAATACGGCCACTGCACATGCAACAGGAGGACAAATGTTTGTCATGAGTGGAGACTGTGTGAGGAGATTCTCTTTCATCACCACTCTTATAATTCATCGTTAAAAAAAGTTGTTATTGAAGTAGTTGCTCTCAAACTTTGGGGTGCTTTGATCTGTAACTTTGATCTTTGCTCTTACTCTTACATAGCCCAAACACTGTAGGAAGTCCTAACTGTGTCCACGCACTGTGCTTGACACACCTTATGCATAATTCAGTCCCTCCAGGAATTTGCGATGTTGTGATCGCGCAAATTCATGTGAATTCAACCAATCTCGGCGAATTCTGCACGACCTTGCAATTTTGTCCAATCACCGCAACTTTTCCACAATTTTGGCCAGCCTGCCATGAGTTCCACCAATCATAGCAGTCCCCAGCGTAAATATGCACGTACATCACCGAATTCCCTTCCTTCTTTTTGGTTTGAAGATGCAGACATGTCCTATTCTGATGTCTCTCATTTACCATCAAAAAATACTGCTGAAGACTGTGCAAAGCAATTAATTCCCTGATGTTCTTTACCAAAGCGGAAGTAAACTGTTTTACACCCATGCAATATTGCGGTGGAATACAAAAAAATAAAATAAAATCATCAATTGAGAAACACTTCTCTACCATGAAACAGATTAGGAGAATGGCTGAAACGAGCAGACCACAGACCAGACAAATCACCGTGATGGAAGCTGTTGCATCCAGATTTGTTGGAGCACTGAAAGAATGAAGTTAAGTTAGATTAATTATTCCGCCAAGGAACACGGCGGAGTTCTGTGACGATCGGTATATGTGAATCATTCCTCTGTTAACAACATTACTCTATAACGGACCAAGGGATTTGGATGACATTTTCAGGGAAGGTCAGAAATGACACAAGGACCAAGTGATTAGATTTTGGCAGTGATGCGACTTAAAGTCTGGATCCACAGATTTGTTAAGGATTTCCCATTGAGGTAGCGGCACGTCATCTGAGAGCGGCACGGTAACCATGGCAACAAGTGAATGCTACCTCAGCGGCCTGCTGACGATCACATCATTGCGATCCTACTACAAATCCACTGCTGTGCACGTATCGGAAATGATACAAGGAACAATTGATTACATTGTTTAGGTGTTTCTGAGCCCCATCAATTCCTACTGCCCGCTACATATTTCGGTCACGCGATTCGGTGACGTACGCATGCATAACACAGACTTGTGTTCAGCGCAAGGTCAGGTAATGAACACTCTTGGTGGAGTACTGTGCTCTCTGAGTGCTTTTCTTGTTAACTGACGTGACAAGCCGTGAGCACGTGTGTGTGAATACGCGTGCCAGGAAGTTAGTAAAATTTACTTTTTAAGCCACTGACAGATATGTCTAAATGTGATTCATTCAACAGTAAATTTTCATTTTGTGCCTTAAATTTACCAACCACTTCATGTTAGACCAGTATCTGGCTGCTGTTAATTTCCCACTACGGTATGCCAGCTTTTATGTAAATGGGTTGGAGCGTTAAATAATTCATTTTGGAATAAATATTGTCAATTACAATGTTGAAACATGTTCTAAAAGCTGAAAAATGCAGCTTTTTAGCAACTGTCACTGTCTCCCGCAATTTCATTGCAACAAATAAGCTTAAAACATCGCAACTTACATTGTAATTTTTTAGAAAAGCTGCCGCGAATTCAGGCATTTTCGGCCACAACAATCTCGAAAAATGCCCGCAAAATCCTGGAGGGACTGATAATTACTGACATAGTGCCACAGCAAAGTCACAGCCATGCAAAGTGTGTTTTCCTGGATTCAATGTGAGAGACAATGCTCTCTTAGCAGACTGATGGGTACCAGTTTTAGAAAGAATAGAACTCCCTGCTCTCTGCATCAACCAGGCAGAAATCAGAAATTGGCCTTAAAGCTGCAAATGTTACAAGTCCAACTAAAGAAAAATATTTATCCATGCTTATTGGACAGAAACTTGCTTAAGTTAAAATAATTTCAGCATAATATCCCTTCTATTGCAAATTTGATCATTCACTCTTCAAAAAAACTTGAAAATACTAGATCATCGATCTGTAAGAGGATAGCTCTGAAAGGGCTTCCCAGAAATAAACATTCATTCACTGTGACATGAAAATTGATTGTCCAGAGGAAAAAGAAAGTTTGAATATTTCATATTAAAATTAAGTACTGTAAAATCAAGTAGTTATTTTTATTCCTTAATTGCTGACTGTGTTGGAGCATTTGCAGAAAAATGAGATGACAAAAGATAAAATAAATAATTTCCTCATAACTCCAAAGGCTGATTTTCAATTATGACTGAAAAATAAGCAAAACTATGAATACCTGTCTAAATAGACAGCCTGATGTCTCCTTTTATTCGGCTCATACACACACCTGTACACTGCACACACACATGCCATCAACTTGCTATCAAATGTATGCCTCCCCTATGTGTATTTCTGATCAGCACCACTCAAACCGAACAGTACTCACGCAGCTGATGCAGATCTTTCCAGCCCTTGCTGGCAGGACAGGCAGTGATGGTGACCAGTGGACAGGAGTTTCCAGCCAAAGTTCCACAAAGAATCTGCTGCTGGAAAAAAACCTTGGCAGGATCCACCGATTTCTGCAGCACCTTCAGATGAGCCTGATAAACACAATACATATACAAGTGCACGGATTAACCCCGAAGATTCTGATATTTCATGTCTTGACAGTGCATTGTCAAGTGTTAAAAAAATCATCTGAATTGATGTTTATAAACAGTCTCCTAAAGATTATGTTAAAACTTGTTTAAAACTAGTTTGCAGTGCCAAATAAAGGGAAATATGGTGTACATAATACAGTAAACTTCTGACTGTTTTTATATGTACTCATTGTTGGTCAGTGGCAGTGGAGGGCAGAGAATCTTTAATTTATCTGGTCCCATGAAGTGGGACTTTGATGCTTTGAGGTTGCTTGATGATGTTGTTGTTTATCCTTCTAAACAAAATTACACCAAATAATGAAAAATATTATATTGGCTGCAGGAAATCAGCATAATAATCATTGTCCCATATCTACTACTCTAATTTTCTGATTATATTTGAATACCAGCATGTGTGCCTAAAATTAAGCAAGACGAGATATGCATATATTATTTAAACAACTGGACATCAACTTAAAAAAAAAAAAAAAAAAGCATCTATGTAGGGACATCATTTCAACGGACTATGGTATGCAGAACAAGACCATTGTCTAGGATTGGTTAACTATCATTGACTATCAGATATCTAGTCTATCAAACTGCTTATCAGGTTTTCTGATATCATGAAGTTGGCTCAGTGTTTACCACATGGTTCACCATCATAACTTAGCTAGATTATCATAGCAACCTCATTGCACAGTTAATGTGCTCCAGAACAATCAACTTTATGTGGATCACATTAAAGTCAACAGATAACTGGAAATGTGGCCAGTGGACTGCTTATACATCCAGTTTACATCTGGTAAGTCAGACCCTCTTGGGAAAGTGAACTCCTCCTTGTTCAGCGTCCATGTCCATGGAGACCGCCTTGTTCAGTGTCTGCTTGAGTGTCTGACTGAGATGCTGCTACCAGAACTGTTCAGACACACAGGGTGGCTTAGGTGGTGATCCTTGGATTCTTCCTAGTCTGAGCTTTTTCCCAGTATGGAACTCTTTGTACTTTTGCTTTTGCTTTGCACTGTGTCCACTGGCACATGAAAACAGTTGGATATGGCTTTATTGCCTTTTCCTGTCTGGTGCTCTTCCACAATGGATGATTCTCAGTCAGTGATGGACTCTAATAGTAACCCCACAAAGTTGTTGGGTTTTAACCATGAATTGACCAGTAAGTGACTAGAGACATACCACTGCATGATGAACTGCAGATTCATTAATGGCCAGACACTGCAAACTACTTAGTTTTGGTACTGATATTTTAATAAAAGTAGAAGATCATTCAAAATCCTAGTCAAGTAAATGTACAAGATTATTATCTGCAAAATATGTTTGAAAACGAATACCTTCAGAGCAGAGTATGTATAGGGATAATGGTAGGCCAAGTAGCAGACATCCTCGTTGTGTTTGAAGGTGATGGTGAAACTCAGAGTGTAAAAGGTTGTTTTCCTTCTGCCTTGAGCTGGACAAAAGTAGTTTCTGGAAAAGAAGATAGAGGAAAAAACTTAGACTTTATTATCCCTGTGGCAAATTCTTTTCCACAGCACCATTCTGCTTGGTTTATATTGACAGGACAGTACAAAAACACACATTCCACAAAAACACTGTTCATGTAAAACATCATAGTCACTCTAGCCAGATCACCTTGACCTTTCGTTAAGGGTTGCTATGACAGATGGGATCAGACTTTTGCCTAGTTATGCTCATCTGCATCTCAGTGTTCTGGATCTATGTCCTTAGGGGACTATTATGATTGCAATTCATGCAATGGCCCTGTTGTTTAATTCTGTGAGGTTAGGTGTTGGAAGACCAAGAATTTTGGAGGCTCTGGTGGTTATGTGTATGATTTTGGTTTTATTTGTAACCGTGAGCATGTTATCGAAGCAAGCGGATCAGTACAGGAGGACAAACTGGATGGTGCTTCAATACAAGAACAGAAGGAGATAGGGTTGGCTGAGGGTCTCTGGTGGCTTTTTTTTTTTTAGGATGTCCATGGTGTGCTGGTCAAAGGTGAATTTATTGTCTACTGTAATTCCAAGGTATTTAAAATTGCCCACCGTTTCCACTGCTTTGTTATTGATGAGGAGGTACAAGTATTATGGTGGCAGTTTTCCAGAGGGCAGGTATGGTTGTGGTCAGGTAGGATTCACAGAAGAGTGAGTGAGAGTTCATGGGTACAGTCCTTCAGCACCCCTGTTGAGATGCAGTCAGGTTTTGAGGCCTTGCCCAGCTTGCATCGGCTGACACCGTACATCCTCCTCTGAGAAGGAAGCTGAATCAGCCACATCTATAAGAGGTAGGGCTTCCAGTAGAGCTTCACACTCAGCTCTGAGGTCTTGCATGTCAAATCGGGCGAAACATGTGTTCAGTTTTTTTTGCAAAGGATTCTGGGTCAGGTATGGCATGTTGTGTTTTGGTTCACTTCCAGAAAGGATTTTCACCCTTTCACCCTTTTCAAAGGGTGAAAATCATTACTGGAGGTGAACCTGCTTGTGTATATATATATTGGCAAATTCAGACTACATCTTATCCTTGAATCTCATTTTTGCCTTAAAAACCTCATTTTTTAATTTTCCTGTTTGCTAATTGTAGGCTTTTCCAGTCCTTGAGCCTAAAGGCTTTGTGTTTTTCTTTTAGATTTTCTCTATATTTTTGTCTTATCCAAGGCTTGGAGTTTGGATTTTTTTTTGTTGTTGTTGTTGTTTTTTTAACATGAATACTTGTGTTTATGCAGAAATTGATTTAATCCAAAATGACAGAAACTCTATAATTCAGATCACTATCAAAAATACTCCAGTCAGTGCATGCCAGGGAACCTTGGAGATGTGCAATGCCATCTTCTAACCACTGTGGAGTGCTAGAGCATTGTGGTGTGTGATATTTCAGTTCTTGTCTGTAGAGCCGAAGTAAACAGATGACATTGTGGTCTGCATGTCAAAGCGGTGGATAGGAATGGGCCCGGAATATATCGGTAATATTACCATAGCACATGTCCAAGATGTTTGCCTTCCTTGTCGGAGTATCCACATACTGATGGAGTGATGGTAATACATTGTCCAGTTTGCGTGTATTGAAATCCCCCAGAATAAACACCGGAGCCCATAGAGTTAGCATTCTCAGCTCCCAGCTCCACTGCTGTTCTGGTGTTAGCACTGGGAGCGACATAAACACAGTTGACCACAATCACTGGAAATTCACAGGGAATACAGTGGGGATGTAGTTACACAGTCAACATCTCCAGCTCCAGTGCACCTTGATGTTATTACACCACCTGTTGTTGATATTAAGGCAGACTCCGCCACTCCACATCTTCCCAGAGTGTCTCATTCTATCAGACCTGATGAGAGTGAAGTTGTTCAGGCTGACTTCGGCATCAGGGACCGTTTCATCCAGTCGGATTTCACATAAGGCAATGAGACAAATGTCCCTGAAAGCCCTTTCCAGTTGGCACCGGGTATGTAATAAGTCCATTTTGTTACGGAGAGAATGGACATTTGACAATATTATGGAGGGGAGAGGAGGGCGGAAAGGACACCTCAACCCTACAATAAATACCTCCACACCGTCCTCTTTTCTCGGTTGAAGTTCAAGTGGCAAGTCCACAACAGGCTTAGCTTTACACAGCATTGCAGTCCAGAGTAGCAGAAGCTCATCGCGACTGTAGGTGAGTAACTTGTTGCCGGTGTCAACTCAAAGCGCAAGGCCATCCTAAACTAACTATAGAATTACAAGCAATGTGGTGATCACTTTAAGTAACTTGGCCATGTTGAGATGTGGAGCAAAAACTACATAAAGCACGTACGAAACAATACGTATAACAAATTTAGGCAGGACACATTAGGAGTCAAGCAGAGATTTGTCTGTGCTGTCACAGCAGTGCATGCTTCATCATGGAAGATCCACTTTATTCTTGCAGATTTGTGCCAAAGAAAAAGGGGGGTTTCATTTTGGACACCATCCATATTAGCTGACGTTATCCAGAACATCCACAGATTTATAGCTGACGTTATGCAATGTGCTTCACCACTGTCTGAGCTGTCATTGTAACTCAGAGATCCTTAGATAAATCCCGTGCCAAGTTTGAAGCACCTGCCCACCCGTGTTAGAGTTAAACTGAATGAGTACTGAGCTGTAGATGCCCACAGTGACTCCACTGTTTCCATTGGTGTTTAGTCGGTCGCTGATCTTCCTATAGCCTATTTTATCTTTAAGATGGCTGACAATCAGGCTTTTTTGAATTCCTCCTGCAATCCTTCTAATTCTTCTTGCCTGTATCTTCAATATCGGCTGTGTTTAATGTATCATAAGAGGAAGTACTCTGCATGTTAACTGTGAAGGAATGCAGCTGCTGAGAGGTAATGCGACTTGAAGTTTTTAAAAAATTTTGGTGATACTGTGTGTTATGTGTAGATAAAAGGTATATCTCCTGTAGAGTCTAAAAGGTCTTTTGCACTGAGAACTGACTGCTGCAGTACTTTTCTCATGAGACATCACTTTTTATTCAGTCAGAGGAAGAGTCTTTGTAAATTGTTAGTTTTCTTTTTTGGGTTCAGGTTTGAGGTGAATCAGTATTGTACTGTATTGTACATCACTGAGTTAAAAGTACACTATATTGCCAAAAATATTCGCTCACCCATCCAAATAATTAGAATCAGGTGTTCCAATCACTTCCATGGCCACAGGTGTATAAAATCAAGCACCTAGGCATGCAGACTGCTTTTACAAACATTTGTGAAAGAATGGGTCGCTCTCAGGAGCTCAGTGAATTCCAGCATGGAACTGTGATAGGATGCCACCTGTGCAACAAATCCAGTCGTGACATTTCCTCACTCCTAAATATTCCACAGTCAACTGTCAGCTGTATTATAAGAAAGTGGAAGTGTGTGGGAACGACAGCAGCTCAGCCACCAAGTGGTAGGCCACGTAAACTGACAGAGGGGGGTCAGTGGATGCTGAGGCGCATAGTGCCAAGAGGTCACCAACTTTCTGCAGAGTCAATCGCTACAGACCTTCAAACTTCATGTGGCCTTCAGATTAGCTCAAGAACAGTAAGCAGAGAGCTTCATGGAATGGGTTTCCATGGCTGAGCAGCTGCATCCAAGCCATACATCACCAAGTGCAATGCAAAGCGTGGGATGCAGTGGTGTAAAGCACGCCGCCACTGGACTCTAGAGCAGTGGAGACGCCTTCTCTGGAGTGACGAATCGCGCTTCTCCATCTGGCAATCTGATGGACGAGTCTGGGTTTGGCGGTTGCCAGGAGAACGAGATACTTGTCAGACTGCATTGTGTCAAGTGTAAAGTTTGGTGGAGGGGGGGGATTATGGTGTGGGGTTGTTTTTCAGGAGCTGGGCTTGGCCCCTTAGTTCCAGTGAAAGGAACTCTGGATGCTTCAGCATACCAAGACATTTTGGACAATTCCATGCTCCCAATTTTGTGGGAACAGTTTGGAGCTGGCCCCTTCCTCTTCCAACATGACTGTGCACCAGTGCACAAAGCAAGGTCCATAAAGACATGGATGACAGAGTCTGGTGTGGATGAACTTGACTGGCCTGCACAGAGTCCTGACCTCAACCCAATAGAACACCTTTAGGATGAATTAGAGCGGAGACTGAGAGCCAGGCCTTCTGGTCCAACATCAGTGTGTGACCTCACAAATGTGCTTCTAGAAGAATGGTCAAAAATTCCCATAAACACACTCCTAAACCTTGTGGACAGCCTTCCCAGAAGAGCTAAAGCTGTTGTAGCTGCAAAGGGTGGACCGATGTCATATTGAACCCTATGGATTAGGAATGGGATGTCACTTACCTTCATATGTGAGTCAAGGCAAGTGAGCGAATACTTTTGGCAATATAGTGTAATTCATACAAGAAATTCAACAAGACAGTTTTCAGGAATACACTGACACAATAATGCTTATTGAAAAGATTGAGTTACTGTCCTGAACTTTATACTTTTTAAGAAATCAAGTATTTTGAAGGAACAAGTTACATTCAGCAGTCTGATAAATTCACACACAATGTTGTGACTGGATTACATGCATTTCTTTTAAATAAACAAGATTACATATATTCACTTTTCATTTATTTGTTTGTTTCATTCATACCTGTAATAACAAATTTCCGTTCCAGTCCTGACCCAGCGTGGTCTACCATCCAGAGCTTCCCTTACTGAGTACAGCACTGGCTGCATTCCTTCAGCACACACACACACACACACACACACACACACACACACATACAGTTAGTTACATGAAAGGTGGTGTCACATAGCAGTAGGTGTCCACTCTGCTGAGAGTGACAGGTTGTCAAAGTAACCTTTTTGTAACATAACAACAAAAATTTTGCACGTGTACTGTCATCACCACTGTCAATCTAGATTTAAACAAGGTGTACTTACTCAAAACATGTACATACTTTACATAACTACCCACTTAATTTTTATGAGAGGCCAGTTACTGTAAATGCATGATGACTTTCAGGCTGTTTAATTAAATAGATGGTAAACAGTGCCTGAAATAAGCTCACAATATGTGTTTTAAACCCATTTGTTAAGCCTATATTTGCTTACATTTTGGCAAATTGGCAAAATTAAAAACAGCTGAATTAACTACTAGTAGGTCTTCAGCGTACCCACTGATGTACAGATACTGGCTCTGCTTAAGTGATGTTTTCTCTGATTTCTCAGTGGATGAACAAAGGTATACTCTGGATGGCCAGCAAAAATAATAATAATAATAATAATAATAATAATAATAATAATAATAATAATAATAATAATAATAATAATAATATCCTCAGACAATGTAAGTCACATTGAATGATTAAATGTTTTCAATTTTCAATTCAGTATTATTTACACTACCGTTCAAAAGTTTGGGGTCACCCAGTCAATTTCATGTTTTCCATGAAAACTCACATTTTTATTCATGTGGTACCATAATTGCACAAGGGTTTTCTAATCATCAATTAGCTTTTCAACATGATTAGCTAACACGGTGTACCATTAGAACATAGGAGTGATGGTTGCTGGAAATGAGCCTCTCTACCCCTATGTAGATATTCCATGAAAAATCAGCCATTTCCAGCTAGAATAGTCATTTACCACATTAACAATGTATATTTCTGATTAATTTAATGATACCTTCATTGAAAAAAAAAAATGCTTTTCTTTCAAAAATAAATGACCCCAAACTTTTGAACGGTAATGTATATTGCAACAATTCAAAACATAAGCGTTCCAAATAGTAAGGGGAAGACCTAACAACTTTGAAACAGTGAACCCAATCAATCCAAAGGTCCTTTTAGATTCCCTTGGGGCAAGCTCTTTCTGACAATGGGCCAAAAACAAAAACCCTTGACTTTACAATGATCCTCATAAATTTTGACTTTAATTTTCCCAAATACAGTATCTTTGCCTTCTCTTCAACTCTGTGGTGCCCTCCTGAAGAAGACTTTTCTTTGTCTGCTGTCTTTTCTCATGCTGCTTATGTCCATGTCTCTGCTGCATCGTATCTGTCATTTTACCAAGTGGTTGAAAGGGATGAGCAAGTGAGGCTCAAGAGATTGTCAAACAGAGACTTAGACCTCAGGCTGCTAAGTTAAAGCTCCAAGAGGCCAAGGGAATAAATGGCCCATTCTTAAAAGATCTATCTAGAGTGTACTTCCAGCTGCATGAGAAGAACAGCAGAGGGACAGCATACACCCAAAGATTGAGCAATGATGGAAGAACATTCAGGAAAAAGAGACAGCACACAACACCAATGCCAAGTGGCTGTGTACCTAAAAGCAGATAACAACAACGTTCCAGAAGAAGTCATTATCACCAAGGCAAGTCATTCAATAATGAGTCTCAGGCATGCAAAGCTGAGCAGTACCAAGACCTGACATGGTCAATTCCTTCTGGGTAAAGATGTAAAATGATTGCCTGCAGCAAAAATGAGTGATCTGCTAACAACAGGCAGGCAGTCTCCTAGACTGGCTAAGACGGGGTAGTAAAATCCTGATCAAGGTACAACACCTTAAAACTACCATCCAAAAAACTGCTTCTCCTCAACATGGAAGCTCCTAACACCCAACACAGAAGTTAAGTTGAGATGCCATGTGGCTCATCAGAAATGGGCTATAGTCCCCAACACAGCAGTCATGGGTTCGAGTCTGACCCTTGGCCATTTGCTGCATGCCTTTCCCCCACTCTTCTACCCATGTTTCCTGTCTCTCTCCACTTTCAAACTATAATAAATAAAAAAGAAATGTGTTGGAAACAACACTAGAGAGTCAAAACGCCAGCTACTGCTCAACAAAGCAATCACTCAAGACTTTAAGACTAGGACAACCTGAGGAACTTCATCAAAAACTTAATGTGGCTGTGAAAAATAACACTGGAAGCCTACTCCAAAGCCATTATACAAGTCACCATCAACTGAAGCATATACCACTGTTTCTACTGCTGTGTGGCAGAGGCCTGAACTTAAGAAACTGTTTTGGTCTCTTTAGCTAATTTTCCTAATTGTGGTTATTTTTTTATATAAGTTATTTATGTTTATAAACAGTTAGGGAGAAAATAAGTGCCTAGTGACATGAATGAATCCTGTACAATGCAATAATTAAATGAGTTAATGAAGAGACAATTAATGTAGAAACACACACAACACAACCCATCTCACCATAGTTGAACTGGCTGTTGCTCTTCTCACAGTTGATGACATTGAAACGATAGGGGATGCCCGCTACCATGTTACTGACTTCAAAGTAAAACCACTGGGTGTGCTGGGAACAGTTCACATCTGCATTCAATATGAGGTCATATTCACACCTAAAAGAGAAGACACCATAACTGTCATTGGTTTAGTGTTTGATTATGGCTCCCTGAATTACCTATAAATAATGTCCTATGTACAGACTGGGAACAAGCAATATTATCACGTCTACTTTGTGACTGTTTTACTGACTTACTTCCACTACACCAACTTGTGATAATAATGTGTGCAGGAGTGCACATCAGTGTGAACTACTATGCGAGCGTGCGTGCATGCATACGTGTGTGCATGTGTGTCTCCATACCTGCGGACCTGAATAGCTTTTCTCAGGTTCCCACATTCAAACTTAGAAAAGAACCTCAAAGAATCAGACCGGCATTGAACACTGACAAACAAACAAACAGATTGACAGCTGGGATTTCAGGATTTTCATATAATTGCCATTTGAACATAAAAATTTGATTAAAAAATGTAACAATGACTTTTGAATGATAATTTAAATCTAGTTTTGTAAATTGATAGCTTTGTAAAATTGCTGTGTTGTGTCTGTATCTGTTGTTACATACCTGCTGTTTTCTAGGTCAAAGACTAAGAGATTTATGATGTCATCGGTATTCAGGAATCGTTGGACATCTTCAAATACCTTCTGCCTGATGAAGACAAGCATGTCCAGATATACAAATATTATAATTTGCGCAAAAACAATCATCCTCCAAAACCAAAACCTTTTAAATATATTCAATGTTACATTTCCAGAAAAAGTAGAATTAGTTTTCATAGATGAGCACTTATTTGCAGATGTTTGGATGGAAAGCTGGGGTTTGAAAAGGTTTGAGTTCTGAGATAAGTTTTAGAAAGTGTATAGAAAGTAGTGTATAGTGTATATACATTGACAATAAAGACATAAGCCGCTTGTGGCATGGCTGTCACACTATAACTGACTACAAGCCCTTCACCTCAGATGCAGGTCACAGAGACCCCCCACTACCAAACAGACTTAATGACTTTTACGCACATCTCCATGCAGCCAGCAATAAACAGGCACCGATGATTCCACCATCATCCATTGTTCATGTATTTCAGCTATCCAGAGGTGAAATAAAAAAGGCCTGTGCCAGTGTCAACACCGACAAAGCTGCAGTGCCAGACATCATTCCTGGGCAAAAGGCTGTGCTGAACAGCTTAAAATGTTTTTGCAGACATCTTTAACAATTCGCTCAGCCAGGCAGCAGTGCCTTCATACCTCAAAAGTGCAATGATTATCCCTGCACCCAGGAAGGGAAACCCAGGCTGCATGAACGACTTCCATCTTGTATCTGTCATACCCATAGTAATGAAATGCTTCAAGTGGCTTGACATGAAGCACATCAAGATCTGACTCTCTGCAAACTTAGATCCTCTTTAATTTGCACTTTAATTTGAGTCAACCAGTTCACAGAATGTGCAATGTCGACTACACCGCACCTCAAATGACACACCTGGAGAGGAAGAACACCTACAGTATCAAAAAAGGTCCAAAAGGTCAAAAGATTTTTGTTGTCATTTACATTGTGCATTTTCATACACAGGAGAACAAAATTTCATTTCTCGACCATTGGCTGCAGTGCAATACAAACACCAATAAATAGTATACATCATGTTAAAATATAGACATCATAATAAACTAATAAATAGCAATCAAATCAGATAAAAAACAATTAAATCTCTCACACAATCCGGTCTCTCTAAAGTGCATTAAAGTGTGGGTGTGTACGTGGGGATGGGGGACAGTCCATTAATAAGTCTCACAGCCTGAGGAAAGAAGCTCTTCAGCTTCCTGCTAGTTTTGCAGATGATGCTGCTGTATCTCCTCCCTGATGGCAAAAGGGAGAAGATGTGGTGGGAGGTGCGGAGCAGATCCATGATGATGGAGGTGGCTCTGCTGATACAGCGCTGCTGGTATAGCTCCATCCGGTAGGGGAGTGGGGCACCAATGATTTTGCCGGCTATCTTGACCAGTCTGTTAAGCCGCTTTTTGTCCTTCACGCTGTAGCACCCGAACCAGGTGGTAAAGCCATAAGTCAGGATGCTTTCAACGGTGCCCCTGTAGAAGGTGGTGAGGTGTGTGGTGGGGAGGCCTGTTTTCCTGAGTCTGTGGAGGGAGTAGAGCTGCTGAGCTTTTTTGAGGACTGCCGAGGTGTTAGTGGTTGTCCCAAGTACTTCACACTGCTGACCTTCTTCACTGCAGTCCCGTTGATGAATAGTGGTGCATGATCCTGTTTGCCAGCCCTCCTGAAATCAACAACAACCTCCCTGGTCTTGTCCACATTGAGGGAGAGGTTATGGGAACTGCACCATGAAGCTGTTTCACTTCTTCCCTATATGCAGACTTGCCGTTGTCTTTAATGAGGTCCACCACCGTCGTGTCATCTGCGAACTTCAGGATGTGGTTGCTGCAGAATCTGGCAGTGCAGTCGAAGGTGAGCAGGCTGAAGAGCAAAGGGCTCAGGACACAGCCCTGTGGAGAGCCTGTGCTCACTGTGATGGTCTTTGATGCGGAACTGTTTGTTCTGTAAGCAAATTGCAGTGGGTCCAGTTCAGCAGGGAGGCAGTTTTTGATGTGCTGCATGACCAGACGTTCAAAACATTCCATCACTATAGGCGTAAGGGCATCGGGTCGGAAATCAGAGAGGTCGGCAGGATTTGTTTTTTCGGGACAGGAATGGTAGTGGCTCTTTTGAGGCAGGTGGGCACTACAGCCTGTCGGAGTGAGATATTGAACATGTCTGTGAAAACATCCTTCAGCTGCTCAGCGCAGTTTTTCAGACTGCGTCCAGGGATGTTGTCTAGCCCAGCAGCCTTGAGTGGGTATATGCTAGCCAGTGCCTTCTGTACTCCAGCTGTGGTGAGCTGTAGTGTCTGCTTGTACAGTGCTGGCAGCAGTGTCTGTGCCTGTATTGTGCTTTTGGCCTCGAAATGTGCATAGAAGGTGTGGGGGAGAGGCTCCACTTTGTAAGAGTTTTTAATGTTTGTATAAGCCAAATCCAGAGTGTTGTTTCCTCTGGTTGCAATATTTACATGTTGGTAGAATTTAGCCAGAACAGTTGTGAGCCTTGCCTGGTTGAAGTCGCCAGCTGCTATGAAGAGAGCATCTGGGTGTTCCTGCTGCTTCTCGCTGATGTTGTTGTAGAGCTCCAACATAGCCTCTTCCGTGTTAGCACTCGGTGGTACGTAGACGGCTGTTATGAAGACAGCCAACAGCTCCCGCAGTAGGTAGAAGGGACGACACTTCACAGTCAGTAGCTCTATATGTTGTGAGCAGTGAGTGGAAACAGAGACGGAATCCTGACACCACAGCATGTTGATGTAAACAGCCAGACCACCTCCTCTCCGCTTGCCGGTTAGCGCAGCTGATCGGTCTGCTCGGTGTAGCATTAGCCCTCCGGCTGTACTGCAGCTTCTGTGATGTTCTGATTCAGGTCTCGGTGAAAACAGTGGCGCAGCAGTCTCTCACATCTTGTTGGGAGGTTCTCCACAGTCTGAGGAGGTCCATTTCTGAGGAGGATCGTTCACCAACAAGAATGTGGGTATGGCTGGCTTGTGTAGATTAGCGGCTAGCCGAGCCCGGAACCCACCATGCTTGCCCCGCTTCCACATTCGGTCACACCGCTGGTGGTGCTTCGCCCTCAGCTGTGCTCCCAGGGTGTGCCTACCTTGGCTTCCACAGCGAAGCAGGCCGAGCTCGCCCAGTATACTCTGCAAGCGTTTGTCCCACCACAAACTCTGCTCTTAATGTCCAGCAGGAGCTGACGTTCATACCGTCTCACAGATACACACTTTCCTTCCACACATTGTTCAATCATACTATTCGCTTCACTCACATTCGAAAACACTGTGTTACCACTGAGAGAGGCTACCGCAATCGTCGGTCGCGCCGCCATGTACTAGTCTGGGCACCAGGCTCCTTTTCATCAACTATAGCTCAGCTTTTAACACAGTAATTCCACAACAGCTGGTGGAAAAGCTGTGGTTGATGGATTTGAGGCTGATACCTGCAACTGGGTTTTCAATTTCCTGACACAGAGTCAGGGTTGACAGACAGACATCCAGAACAATCACAGTGAGCACAGGCTCACCCCAGGGTTTCTGACCTCTCCCTGAACATTGGCAAAACCAGGGAGACTGATTGAAATTGGAAGAGTTCTCAAACATCATCATCACTGACCACTGACGGCATCACTGTGGAGAAGGTCAGCAATGTGAAAATCCTGGGCATGTAGCTGGGGGATGGCCTGACCTCCATCACCAATACCTCAGCCATCAAAAAGATAGCTCAACACTAATTCCACCCACTCTGCAGGCTTAGAAAGACAGGCCTCTCCATCACACACCTCACCACCTACTACTCTCAGATGTACATCGCTTTGGATAAAAGCATCTGCTAAATGAAAATGTGGAATTGTAGAAGGGAATCATTCAAAGCATTCTTAACATTCTGTGATTGAAAGCACAGTGACATTGAGATGCTTTTTTAACCTGTATTTCTTAGTTGTATTTTCATATTTACACTACCAGTCAAAAGTTTGTACACACCTTCCCATTCTTCATACAAGATTAACCCTTTTTTTGTTTACAACATAATTGCATATGTATTCTTTTATAGTTTTGATGCCTTCAGCATTAATCTACAATGTAGAAAATAATAAAATAGAAAGCATTGAATGAGACTGTCCAAACTTTTGACTGGTAGTGTATTTATATTTAATCTTATTATTTTTGCACTGTAGTGGGACTAGGATAACAGCATTTAGTTTTTTATGTATGAAAATACACAAGAAGACTTCTGCTACGCAGCTGTAAAGATGGCAGTTCAAAAGTTTTTCTCTTCGGACATTTGGAACCAAACTGCCCTCTAAACTTAACAAACGCGATTTAAACTAACTCGAAGAGATGGATAAGATTTGGATGTGGGACAGGCAAATTAAAATGAAACCAAAGAAAAACGTGCAGACCGTCGACTCACATGATACCGATAGCTGGGAATTCCCATGAGATAATGCTCGCGGCGATCCACCAGCTAATGCTAACGAATAAGAAGAGGCAGATGTAGAGGTCAGCTTAAGCATAATATTGGCAGAAATAAAAAGTTTTTGTCAAGACAACAGAAAACAACTCGAAGAAATTAAGGATGAGATCTGCAAGGCAAAGTTGAGACTTGATGAGGCAGAGGAATGGAATCTGAATGCTGAGGAGAGGATGCAGTCTATGGAAGAAGGGATGGAGGAGCTGGTGAAACTTCAAGTCTGATCTAGAAGCTAAACAATCAGACCAGGAGGGAAAGATCCAGACGGAATAATATCAGGATTTATTCCATCGCTGAGGGGTCTGAGAATGAGTTGCCGTCGATGATATATTTTGTTGAGGAGCTGTTAAAACATAACCTATCCCTGGCAGACGGTAAGGACCTCCAGACTGAATGGGCGCACCGAGCGCTGGGTCCGACACCGCGACAAGGAGCTCCTCCGAGATCCATTGCCATTGCATTTCAAAGTTACAGAATAAAAGAGGAGATCCTCCGAACAGCATGGCAGAAGAAGGGTTTTATCTGGAAGAATGCGCAGATAAATTTGGATAATGACTATGCACCAAGTGTACTTCAGAAAAGACAAGAGTATGCGGAAGCAAAGAAAGTTCTGAAAGAAAATGGGATTCGTTTTCAGATGCCTTACCCGGCCAGACTTCGAGTTTTCTATCCAGACAGAACTCGCATGTACAACTCAGCCGAAGACGCTAAACATGACTGTGCACCAGTGCACAAAGCAAGGTCCATAAAAACATGGATGACAGAGTCTGGTGTGGATGAACTTGACTGGCCTGCACAGAGTCCTGACCTCAACCCCATAGAACACCTTTGGGATGAATTAGAATGGAGACTGAGAGCCAGGCCTTCTGGTCCAACATCAGTGTGTGACCTCACAAATGCGCTTCTGGAAGAATGGTCAAAAATTCCCATAAACACACTCCTAAACCTTGTGGACAGCTTTCCCAGAAGAGCTGAAGCTGTTATAGCTGCAAAGGGTGGACCGACGTCATATTGAACCCTATGGATTAGGAATGGGATGTCACTTACGTTCATATGCGAGTCAAGGTAGGTGAGCGAATACTTTTGGCAATATAGTGTATGTTGGACTATGTATGATATCCCCAATAAAAATAAAATTGAAAAAAAAGAAAATACACAATAAATGAACAAATCTTGGTCTTGAATCTTGAACTGCTGTTGAGTCCAAATGCAGTCTTAAACAAATGTTTACATACGTTTATGAAGACCATATATATAAAATCATTTTTGAGTTTCCAATGAGTCTTCTTAATTTTCTGCAATGGAATCATTGAAACCCATGCGTCTGTGATGAAAAAAAAAACAACAAAGAAAAAACAATCATGCGTTTTGGTTCGATCATAGATTTGATAAAGGTCCTTTGGAAACATGACAAAATCTCTTGGGTCAAAAATATACACATAGTAATTCTAGTATTCGGTTATTAGCCAGCCAGGCACTTTTGGTAGCCGTGCACAAGTTTCTGGTTGTATTTTTGAATGACTCCTTCACAAAACTGGTAAAGTTCAAATGAATATGTTGGCTTTCTGTTTTTTCACTACAGTCTACAGGTTCTTGATATGGTTTAAGCCAGAACTTTGGCGAGACCCAAAACCTTAATTCTAGTCTGATTTAGCTATTTCTTTACCACTTTTAATGTGTGTATGGGGTCATTGTCTTGTTACAACACCCACCTGTGTCCAAGACTCAATCTTCTGGCTGATGATTTTAGGTGTGTGTAAGAAGGGCTTCTATTTTGTACACACAAGACTGTGCACACTAAGAATCTGTGTTCAGCAGTTTCTAATTCATTGCATGCCTGCTTTTTGGCTATTCTTGGTGACTACTGAGTATCCTGACCAACTGTTTCTCAGCAGCAGGTTATAGCTTGTGTTTTCTTCCTGACTGTGACAGTGACACAACTGTACCATGCACAATATACTTACAAATGTTTGCACAGATTAGTTTAGGATCTGCAGCTGTTTTGAAATGGCTCCAAGTGAGTTCCTGTCTTGTGCTAGTGGTTGACTTGCTTTTTCAGATCTTTGCTGAGCTCTTCAGACTTTCTCACTGAAGTCTTTATAACCAAGTCTAATGAGTGGATCTAATAGGCACTCACTGAGAAGAGTCAGCAGCTGTCAGTGATAATCACTCACAAGGATGCCGTGCCACTAAGAACATTTGATTAACATAGCTTTAGTCATCCCCAAAACTGATAATTCAAGTTGCTGTATGTATATTTTTGACTCTGCAGATTCTCATAGTTCCAGAAGACTTATTGTCACAGAAAATCAGAGACCCAAGTGCAGACACTGAACACAACAGCAAAGCTTAAATAAAAGGGTTTTATTTTACACAAAATGCAAGGTGTACATACAAAAGAAGAGATGGAGAAAAAGGGTGATGAGAAGCTAGATGAGGAGGGGGAACTAACTGCAGAGTTGAACACTAGCGACTTTTGTAGTCGAACAGTTGTAGAAGCTCAATCCGGAAATGCTAACTCAACAGAAAATAAACAAGCCAAACTTCACAATCGTAATAGGATGCAGATCGAAACAGAGTTAATCTACCAAATAATAATTTTAGTGCTTGGAGAACTGACCAAAACCAAGGATCACAAGGTAAGACACAGTATCACAGATAAATATGGGTTATATGGTTGCTTGAACCAAATGCGCAATGAAACGCAACACCTTGAGAGTGGACAGAGTCAAGAGCAAACAACTTATTAGGAGTGCCATTAACAGGATATTGTTACTGGGTGTGAGCTTGGCAGACCAGAGATTCAATCTCCCAGGTGAGGGAGGACATAAAACAGGTTGTAAGTACGATGGCTTCAGGTTGTCTTGGAGTGTAATTAGCAGAATACTGTTTGGAAAGAGCATCAGGTTTAATGTTGTAAGAGCCCGATTGACAGGGTGAAATCAAAACATCCCAAGAAGAGGACCCACCGAGGTTGGCAGGAGTTTAACCTCTTAGCAGTCTGAATATACTCAAGGTTCTTGTGGTCCGTCCACACAATGAATGGGTTTTCCACTCCCTCCAACCAGTGTCTTCATTCCTCCAGCGCAAGCTTCACAGATAGTAGTTCCCAGTTCCCGATGTCTTAATTTCACTCAGCTTAGGAAAGTCTTCTGGAGAATAATGCACATGGATGAAGTTCATTGTCAGACTTGGAACGCTGGGATAGAATTGCTCCTACCCCAATGTTGGAGGCATCCACCTCGACTATGAATTGGAATGCTGGATCCGGTTGTACTAGGATGGGAGCAGAGACAAAATGGTGCTTGAGGTCCTAAACGGCCTTGTGGGCTTCAGGGGTAATGAGAAATGGACGGAAGGTGGAGGTCAAAGCAGTCAGGGGAGCAGCAATTTTATTTCATCATGAATGAGTTGTCGGTGGAGATTAGCAAATCCAAGGAAACATTGAAGCTGTCAAGGATTCACAAATATAAGTTTCCATTGCAGCATTTTCAGGTGTGGACAGATTATAGAGGCTGCTACTTGGCAGAGGAGCCTTGGGTAGGAGCTCAGTGAAGCAGTCGTATGGACAGTGAGGAGGCAAGTATTCTGCATGGTCCTTGTTAAATACTTGGGCCAGGTCATAGAATAGAATATGCTTTATTGTCATTATACAGTGTATAACGAAATTGGAAATCTTCAAGGACAACGGATAAATCAATATTCTCTGGAGTAACCGCTGGGGAGGGTGAATACGGGGTCAAGGCAAAGCAAAGGCAGTCAGCATTGGTAATGGGGACTATAGGACAGGACTTTATCCTGAGACTAATCAATGCGTGGGTTATGATTCTGGAGTAATCGGAAACTTAGCACTAGGGGATTGGAGTTGTCCACAAAAGTGATGGTCTCATGATGATTACCAGGAAGAACGAGGGGAACAGAAATGGTCTTACGGCTAACTTGGGGGAGAGGGGGAAAGCTATGTCAGTGTGTGTTCATTGTCTGTTGCTCATTGCTCATTGCCTGACCGTACTGTCATGTGAAGTCACAGACCCAAGTGCAGACACTGACCACAACAGCCAAGGTGAAAAAAAAAAGGTTTTATTTTACACAAAATACAAGGTGTAAATACAAAAGAAGAGATGGGGGAAAAGGGTGATGGGGAGTTAGATGGGGAGGGGGCACTGAACTGCAGGGTTGAACACTAGCGACCTCTATGGGAAGCAGGATGACTAGTTACTCAAGAGGACATAATAAAAGCTCACCCTAGAAATGCTACCTCAACAGAAGATAAAACGAGCTAAGCTACACAATAGTAACAGGATGCAGATCAAAACAGAGTTAATCTACCAAATAATAACTTTAGCGCTAGGAGAACTGACCAAAACCAAGTAACACAAGGCAAGGCACAGTAACAGAAAAATATGGATTATGTTACAATTGCTTGAACCAAATGTGCAACGAAGTGCAACATTATACAAAATATACTGAAATGAGGGCGCACCAAAACACTACACTGAATAATCGCACACATATATTTCACTATTCACCATACAGTATATATCACCATTGTTGTCCAATAGTTATCAAAACAAGAAGCTACACTGTAGCTCTGGTTGACATATTGTTTTAACTTCATCCCCAATACTTTATCCCACTGCACAAAATGCTCATTGGAACATCAACTTGACAAGCACTTATAGGAAATTACTGAGCCTTAAGAAATAAAATTATATATTTGTGAGGCATTTTTTAAAGATTTACATCTTCAGTAGAGAACAATGGGCTTGGAAGTTAAAGCGACAGTAGGGAAGTCAAAAAGTACTGAGAGTTGGAACACACTGTTGGTTTGGGTCTGCAAATGGGATGTGTCAATGACACAAAGATAATCTGTAAACTCTAGTTCCAATAAATACAGATGACCATCAGTCATCGAAAGACATTGCATAACGTCAGTCGCTATGAACAGTGTCCAAGTAAAGAAACCTTTAATTGCTCTTTGGCACAAAACTGCAAGTTTAGACTTTGCTCAAGAGCAGAAAATAATCCTGATGAATACTGGGGGCACATTCTTTAATCTGATATGACATAGATAGAGTTACTTTAAACTGATACTGTTTTGAGTCATCTGAAATCTGATATTGCACTCACCTCTGTTGTACACTATAAAGTCTAAAGAATTACTGCACCTATTCTGACAGACAATCTTGACACTTCGGGTGTCTGGTCTTGACAGGCTGGAAAAGCCTGTAGAGCATCATTTAAACATGTTTACATGTTTTTACAAGGCACAGAGTTAAGAGTTTTGAGCTCTCTCTGTGTCTTCTCCTCGTGTCATCATTAGCCCATCATCTTCCATCTGTGTTCAAAGTACAATACGCTCATTACAGGCACCATGTGTAAATACCACATTGTATACAATATATGTGTAGACAACCTCGATTAATCAGTGTATCAATGTATCACAACAAGCATTTATTCATTTGTTTCATCTGTCTGCTTTCATTACTGTCAGAAAACTGTACGGCTTACTGCAGTTTTGTATGGTTTCAAGAAAACTGACTACGCACTAAATAGTAACAGAGAGGGTCAAACAAATATTGCAACTGGCAAACAAGGGGGAGGACACAATGAAGGAACAGAAAAAGAAAGAGATTCGCAGAGACTAATTTGAACAAGATGCAGCTTCAGAAAACGAGTGTCATGGTTACTTCGTCTGCCAGACAGGCCTGAAGATGTAGTAGTAAAAGAACAGATGGTAAAACAATGGAATATGACAGGGAGACCGGGAAAGATTGCAGAAGTGTTGGAAGATAGTATTGAGAAATTAATAAAGAGAAAATAATTAATAAAGAGAAGGTAAGAGAGAGGGCAGGAGAGGTAAAGAAGAAGTATATATGGAGAGAGAGATCAAATGTGAGGTTTAGAGAAAAACTGAGCCTCATTTTCTGTCATCATATCAGCTTTAAAAAAGTAGATTTCATTGGATTACCAGTGAAAATGTCTCTGTTGGGCTTGTGCTCCCACTGCAGGGCACCGTGAGTCATTCACCAACTCAAATAGTGTAATAATAACTTTATTTTTATAGCACTGCTCTAAAACTGACCAAATTAAATTGAGCAGCAGCATTTTTAATTATTCAAAGTCTATGAAAGAGTAAAGTGCATTATAGTAATGAATGAGAAGAAAGGGGGAATCTTGTAGGTCAGGTTAAGCTGAAGAACACGACTGCATGAACTTTTGGACCTCGTACATATTGTATGTTATTAATAGGCCCAAACCACATATGAAATAATCGGTAATGTTCCTTGAGCTAGAGGGATTGATTATGGTTATTTCAGTTTTGGAGTAATTGAGACTGTAAGGAGGATATATATTTACTACTAGATATCCGTGGGACATACACGCTCCCCTCCAAAAGTATTGGAACAGTGAGGCCAATTCCTTTATTTTTGCTGTAGACTGAAAACATTTGGGTTTGACATCAAACGATTAATATGAGACAAGAGCTGAATATTTTAGCTTGTATTTCCAAGTATTTACATCTGGATCTGATATGCAACTTAGAAGGTAACACCTTTTGTTTCATAATCTACTGTTCGCAGAAGACTTGATGAACAAAGGTACAGAGGCTACACCAGAAGATGCAAACCACTCATTAGCAAGAAGAATTGGAAAGGCAGGCTGGAATTTGCGAAAAAGTACAGAGATGAACCTCAAAAATTCTGGGACAAAGTTTAATGGACTGATGAGACAAAGATGAACATTTGCCAAAGTGATGAAAAGGCTAAAGTTTGGAGAAAGAAAGGATCTGCTCATGATCCCAAACATACAAGCTCATCTGTGAAACACAGTGGAAGGAATGTCATGGCTTGGGTTTGCATGGCTTCTTCTGGGACGGCTCATTAATCTTCTCTGATGATGTAACACATGATGGCAGCAGCAAAATGAACTCAGAAGTCGACAGAAATATTTTGTCTGCCAATTTTAAAGAAAGATGCAGCCAAACTGATTGGGAGATCATTCTATGTACAGCAAGATAATGACCCAAAACACACTGCCAAAATAACAAAGGAGTTCATCAGGGGCAAGAAGTGGAAGGCTTTAGACTGGCCAAATCATTCTCCAGACTTAAACCCTATAGAGCTGCATTTTACCTGTAAAAAGAGGACACTGAAGGGAGCAACCCCCCAAAACAAACAACAACTGAAAGAGGCTGTGGTGAAAGCCTGGAACAGCATCACAAAAGACGAATGCAAACGTTTGGTGATGTCAGTGGGTCACAGGCTTGATGCAGTTATTGCATGCAAAGGATTTGCAACTAAATATGTCAAAAATCTGAAATTAATTCATAATAACACTCAGCTAGACTCAGACTGTTTTACGTGAATTCTAAGATAAAGTGGCAGTTTGGATATCGACTTAAAATTGATGGAATCTCTAGGATCAAGGCAAGGTTTCTTTAGAAAAGGGTAGACAGTGACATGTAATATGTTGTACAGTATGTATAACATCATATGAAAAAAATCCCTGAGGATAAAGAGCAATTTACAATATCAAAAGTGTCTGGACAAACTGTGTCAATAACTTCCCATTAAAAAGCACTTTGTTGCACAGGTAAGAGAGGAGTACAACAATGTGTAATAGGGTTAGCAGAGATTTCTTGAAATTAAGTCAGCTGGGAATGTGGACAGGGTAATATTTCATGATGTGTAAGGTCTTTGAAAATTAACAGTCTAATTTCTAAGATTTTAAAGGCTGATCAGAGAGTTGGATTTTTAAAGAACTCTGGAGTAATGGTTTTGACTAGGAGAAACACACCGATCAGCCACAACATTATGACCACTGACAGTTAAAGTGAATAACATTGATCATCTTGTTACAATGCAACATTCCATTCAGCCTATATGAAAGAAACCTATTTAGATCCACTTTACTTAGCTCTGTTGAATAACTGTAGACCTATCTCAAATTACCACTATTGTCAAAAAAATTTGAGAAGCTCGTAGCCACTCAACTCACTGCTGCATTGGAGAAAGATAATATTTATGAGTCAAGGTTTCGGAAACAGCACTCTACTGAGACTGCATTTATTAGAGTTTCAAAGGATATTTTAATGTTTTCTGATGTTGGTGACTTCTCTTTGTAGTACTTCTTGAACTTAGTCCTGTGTTTGATGCAGTCAACAATCACATCCTCATTAAGAGATTACATGATTGCGTTGACATATCAGGCACAGCAGACTGGTTTTCATCCTGTCTGACTGACAGAAGTTTCTCCATCTCTATTCGAGACATTTTATCTGATTCCTCTCCTCTGTCATGTGGTGTCCCACAGGGCTCGGTACTGGGACCTCTGTTATTCTCTTTATATTTGCTACCTTTGGGACGAATAATAAATCAATATGGTGTTGCATATCATTTACATTACCATTCAAAAGTTTAGGGGTCACTTAGAAATGTCCTTATTTTGAAAGAAAAGCATTTTTTTCATTAAAGATAACATTAAATGAATCAAAAATATAGTCTAGATATTGTTAATGTGGCAAATGACTCTTCTAGCTGGAAATGGCTGATTTTTTTAATGGAATATATACATAGCAGTACAGAGACCCATTTCCAGCAACCATCACTCCTGTGTTCTAATGGTACATTGTGTTAACCTATCATGTTGAAAAGCTGATTGATGATTAGAAAACCCTTGTGCAATTTCATTAGCACATAAATTAAAAAGTGAGTGTTCATGGAAATCATGAAATTGTCTGGGTGACCCCAAACTTTTGAACAGTAGTGTATATATGAATGATATCCAGCTTAACTTTTCACTGAAACCTACTAAGCCTTTGAGGTTATCTAAGCTCCTTGACTGTCTTAATGCTATTAGGGTCTGGATGGCAGAAGGCTCTCTGCACCTTACAGCTGATAAGACAGATGTTATGGTTGTTGTTACAGAAAAGGTTGTCACTGTGATGATGCAAAGTATTGAGGATCTTTCCACTGTTGCTCTCTCAAAAGCGCATTCTTTAGGGGTAATATTTGACAAATCCTTGTCACTTGACACCCATGTCACCCACCAAATCTTTTTTTTTTCCATTTGAGAAATATTAGTACACTGAGATCCGTAGTTTCAACTGTTGAGCTGGAGATGATTATACTTGCTTTCGTCTCATCTTGCAATGACTACTGTCATGCACGTTTCTCCTCACTTGTATTTCTGCTGTTAATCATCTGCAAGCAATACAGAATGCTGCTGCAAAACTACTAACTGGATCAAATTGACACTCTCATATTATGTCAATATGAAAATCCCTTCACTGGCTCCCTATCGCATATAGGATCCAGTTCAAAATTCTAATTGTGAGTTATAGAGAGTAACACAGTCAGGCTCCTGTGTATGTTACTGAGCTACTTGATCTATACCAGTCAACTTGCTCTCTTAGGTCAAATGTGTTAAATTTGTTGTCTGTCCCTCATACTCGCCTTAAGACATGAGATGATTGAGCTTTTGATGTCATAGCACCTACATTTTGGAATGTTCTGCTTGCACCCTTACTGTCTGCTTGGTCTCAGTTTCTTTTAAAAGCAAGCTAAGGATACACCGTTTTAGACAGACATTTGGGTAACTTGCATGCACTAGCTCTGTATCTGCTCTATTGTTGTTTATTATTGTTGTGTACTGTGTTTTTCATTATATATTGTGCAGTTGTGCACTTTTAACTTCATGGCTCAGGTAGTCACTTTATCATTTTTGTGTTTTCCTGTATTTTTATAATGCCTTTGTGAAGCCGAAATTTGCCTGTGAAAAGTACTTTAGAAATAAGCTTTACCTACTTACTTATATGTATTTTTTTTGAAACTTTGATCTTATAACTTGTTATGGTATTTTAATTCTGATTCCGATTTTGCCTTGTTTTATTATTTTAAACATTTTTATTCTCTTTACAAATTGATTGCTTTTTTCTTAATGTTTGATCTCACTGACTGTCTGTTACTGAATCTTGTTCTGACCTTCTACCAAATAAACTGCCGTCTGTCTTCAATGCAAGCCGTATTACTTGCTAACACCTCTTGCCATACTGGTCTCAGAGTGACTTCTCCTGTCTGTGATTTCAACATTCATGTGTTTGTTAGAGTGTACCACCACACTGGGTGGACAACTACTGTTGAACCTTACTCAACTCACTACATGTCCTCTGCTAAAGAAGTGTTGTATGATATACACATTGTAAACCTCATCTTCATGCTATATGAGTTAAAACACTGTTTGTGGTACCTCTGTGTGTTGGGTTTGCGTGGGGCCATGGGCTCATGTCCTGGTGGTGGGAGATGACCCCAGAAATCAGGGAAAGCCAGGATGCCGAATCCTGGGATAGATTTAGTCTTGGCAGCTGCAGCACGGTATAGTTTGGGTACATGGTGGGGGATACAGGCTCCATGTCTCTCCAATAACCGGTCTATCGTGGTACGGTGGTAGCCTTCCTCTGCTCCCTCTTCATCACCATCCTGCTCCTCTCTTCTCTGACCTGGGGGGGTTTCTCCACTAGAAGCAGGAAATAATATGTTAACACTGCATGACCCAGAAATCAGGTAAATATCAAGTTTTAAAGACAGAGCAGTCAGACTTTTAGGCTAACTCATTGATGCACATGGGGATCAGACCCTAAACAGCATAAAACAAGCAAGGCTCCAGCTCGTGGAAGTAGAGTGACATTAGCAAAAAGCAAGAGAAGTACAGATGGTTGTGTGACATAGACACTCTACATAGAGTGGCCATACAACAGACTGAACCCAAAATAGAGGACAGAATATTCAGTGGGATTTCTGCAAAGACAGCCAATGCACACACAGATGATCTCTGCAGATGTTTCAAACCACTGTGCATTTACATAAGCTACACGTCAAAGGTTTTAGAACACCCCAATTTTTAATTTTTTTCTTGAAATTCAAGTAGTTCAAGTCCAATGAATAGCTTGAAATGGTACAAAGGTAAGTGGTAGATTGTCCGAGGTTAAAAAAAAGGTACAGTTACCCAAAACTGAAAAATAATGTACATTTCAGAATTATACAAAAAGGTCTTTTTCAGGGAACAAGAAATGGAATAACAACTTAAAGCTGTTCTTCAGCAATGGAATTTGATTAAGCCTTGGAAGTTGGTGCTACCAAATCCTACAGGTGTTCCAACTTTTCTTGATCACTTACAGCCCCACTTGTCTGCATAAAAGTAGTGTTGGAAAACACTGTGGTGCCACACCCTCGAGAGCATTATTTGAACAGTATTATACTGCAGAAAGTAGTGTGTTGCTATAAAAATGGCAAGGAAAAGGCAATTAGCAATATAAGAGAGACAGATCATTATATTTGTCGATCTTTCCTACAGAGAAATTGCGAAGATAGTCAAGGTGTCAGTGAGTACAGTTTTCTTCACCATCAAAAGGCACTCTTGATAGGGGAAATTGACAGTAAAAAGTCTGAAAGACTTGCGTGATAGGCGGCTCACAGGACAACAGCTTCAAGCCCAGCTCAATAGTGGTCATAGTGAGCAAGTCTCAGTTTCAACTGTAAGGAGAAGACTTGGAGTTGCAGGTTTGACAGGTCGAGTTGCAGCCAGAAAGCCATTGCTAAGGCATCAGATTAAGAAAAAAGAGGCTTGCCTGGGCTATGAAACACTGCCAACGGACTACTGAAGACTGGAAGAAGGTATTATGGACTGATGAATCAAAATTTAATTAGTTAATTCTTTGGTTCATCATGCAGGATTTTTGTATGCCGTCAAGTAGGAGAAAGGATGGTTCCTCAGTGTGTGACATCAACTGTCAAACATGGAGGAGGAAGCGTGATGATCTGGGGCTGTTTTTCTAGCTCCAGGGTCAGTGACTTGTACAGAATGAGAGATATTCCGAACCAAAACAGCTACCACAGCACTCTGCAGCGCCATCTAGTACACTGTGGTATGCGTCTAGTTGCTTAGGGGTTCATCCTACAGCAAGAAAATGACCGAAAACATAAGTCCAAGCTATGGCAAAACTACCTTTGGAAAAAAGAACAAGATGTTAAGCTTGAAAACATGGAGTGAGCAGCACAGTCTCCAGACTTAAACCCCATGGAGCTGTTTTGGGATGAACTGGGCAGAAGAGTGAAAGCAAAGCAGCCTACAAGTGCCACACATTTATGGGAACTTCTGCAACAGAGTTGAGAAGAACTTTCTGAAGAATATTTGATTCCCATTGTGGAAAGAATGCCATGAGTGCAGCTGTTCTAGCTGTCAAAGGCGGCTACTTTGATGAATCAGAATTTTAGAATACATTTTGGTTTTTAAACAGACTTTTTTTCACTTCATTTGTTTATTTGTTCTATGCTTTCATTTCAGAGTACAATGAGACATTATCATGGATAATTTCGAATTTTTAAAAAATGGAAAAATGTTGTTCTGAAACTTTTGACCACTAGTGTACAATATAATTTTCTTCTCTTTCCTTTTCTTGTTTTTCTCTACACTCTGACCAAATTCGAAGCTCTTTCATCAGTTTCCATTATGAAAGGCAGGAAATGGAGCATTTTTCTTTTATGAGATGCAAACACAACAGCTTATGCAGTACTGAAAAATAAGAAACTGTCTACATCACAAAGGCACCACAAAGGCATTTGAAATATCTGCACAGACATAAAACATCTCAGACATGCAAAACAGCCATAAACAAGCGGAAAATCACTGAAGACAAATGATGACAGAGAGTTCTGGTAGAGGTTAATGTCATTGATGAATTCCTTCAGACACTGACTTTTTCCTAGTTGTCAGAGTCTGTCTAAGGTTTGTCCAAACATACAGTACATGCACATAAAATGGAGGCTTCCAGCTTACGTTGCCTCTCTAATCATGGTCGTACAGCCAGGGCTGGTGCTGAGGATGCTGCTGTGACTGTGGAAATCATGAGCCTCTAACTGGGCAGCAGCTGGAGAGTGAGAGATAGAAAGTAGCCCATTAAATATTAATGTAGTCGAACTTACCAAAAAGTAAAACAATCCCCCATTACATTACACAATTATAATAAACTGTAAATCATGCAAACTGTTGCATTGCGCCACTAAAACTAGAGCCCTGAAACATACAGTATTCAAAAAGGTGCATAATATTTATAAGTAATATTTACTAAATTACTTTGGGTATGCGGTGAAGAGTTTGAAAAGAGTCAGATTGCTAAAGTTAAATTACATTAAGTTTTTCTTTCCTTATACTTCCTTTTTAAGTGCTGATAAAGGTTTGACAGGTTCCCAGCCATTTCTCAGAAAATCATTGCACTGCAGAATTTACATACAGCATGACATTTTTTTTTTTTTTTGGAAGCTGTATCCTTTGTCTGCATTCCTGGAGTGCATTTGACAGGAGGCGGGGTGTTGTTCAATTCAGTTAAAATCAATTTTATTTATATAAAACAGATTCACAACATTTGCCATCTCACAGCTGTTGTTCAAGTAAAAAAACTTTATCTGTTGGTACTGTTTCAAAGAGAACCAAATGTTTGCGGGTGTAAATGTGTCAAAAAAAAAGTCAGCAATTTCAATGAGATGTACTTTTACTCATGGATGTATGTAGGTTCGCTATTTTCTTTTTTAACAGCTCTTGTATTATTGCTGCAGTGTGTGAGCCATCTTCTCATTCAGTATTTAACTAATACAAACTTACATTTATAGAGCATCTATATACTTCATCTCGCCTACACTTTTGCACTCATGCAAGCATATAACAGAACTCTGCTGTCCTTGTGGTGGTCCTGGACTTGCCCATTGCAAAAGTGTTGGCACCCCATGTGATGCAAAACGATCAAAAATAATTATTTTGGTTTCATATAACTAACGAATGCCCTACTCATATTCTCCAGGCTTCTTTTTATGTTTTCTGGCAATATTTTATGATGCTGTTTTGTGAGCAAAGATTATCCTCTTGAACATTGTCTGCAGAGACTGACTTCATGCTATGTACGTTTCTTTCGATAAAACTTGAGCCAAATAATTACTTGCCTGTTTGTCAATGCAAGACTGTGTAAATTGTGAATTGTAGGTGTTGTCATGTTTCAAGAACAGCAACTGCACCTTCTGTTACTTATATGACTCCTCCTTTACCTCCCAGCCACTGTTCCAGCTGTGGCTGCCCCCCACCCCAGCCACTAGAGAAAATTAAAGCTAGAGAAGAGTCAACAATGGACTCACACAGTTCAAACACAATGCATCCAACCCTTTGTATCCGTTGACATTTGCAATGCATGGGTGGGATATGAGATCAGTTCATAGTCCTTGTCTTTTGTTAATGTGATCTGAGACAGGGCACAATGCTTTAAGGAACAGCATATGGAATCCTGAGAGTCTGAATATATCTTGTTCATATCATGCTATGTTCGTCGACGGTCCAAGCAGCCAGGTGACAGTCTACTCCTGCTCCTTCAAACTTCACCCTGAGCAGAGAAGGCTGGATTGTGTTGAAAGCACTGGAGAAGTCAAAGAACATGACCCTCACTGTGCTGCCGGGGTTCTCCAGGTGAGTCAGCGATCTGTGCAGCAGGTAGACGACTGCATCATCCACTCCAATGTTCGGTTGGTAAGCGAACTGCAGTGGATCCAGATGTGGGCTCACCTGGGGACGGAGGTTCCTGAGGACGGAGGTTCCTGAGGACGATCCTCTCCATGGTCTTCATCAGATGAGAAGTGAGGGCCACAGGTCTGAAGTGGTTAGACTCCCTGGGGCTCCTGGTCTTTGAGACAGGAACCAGGCAGGAAGTCTTCCATAACACAGGAACCCTCTCCAGACTCAGGCTCAGGTTAAAGATGTGCAGCAGCACCTGACAGAGCTGGTCTGCACAGTCTCTAAGAGGTCTGGAGATGATTCCATCAGGACCTGCGGCCTTTCTGGTCTTGATCTTTTTGAGCTCACTTCTCACCTGATCAGCTGTTATGGAGAGGCTGGGGTGGTGGAGGAGGGTGGCAGGAGGAGGGGTGATGGTGGGTGGTAGGGGGTGAGACGAGGAGGGGTGATGGGGCTGTATGTGGAGTCCGGAGGTGGTGAAGGACGAGGAAAGGAGGAGAGGTTACTGGAACACAGGTTTCAGTGTCCACAGTAAAGTGTGTTTTACACTGCCATGGGCTGAGAGGCTGCTAAGCAACACCTTAAGGCAGGGGTACCCAACCTTTTTTGACCCAAGATATATTTTTCAAGTAGCCAACCTCCCAAGATCTACCAGTCTAGTGTCAACATTGCAAACCCACACATATTATTTCCAGCTGTGAGTAACTAGCCTACCAACACACACACACAATGTTGTTTGTTGAGTAGTTACTCTGGCCACATCATCATCAAAAAAACGCACAAGCACATTAAGAATTTTGTCCTTGCTCTGGCCAGTGGCTTTGTCATATACAATGAAAACACACTTTTTTGAGGTTTCAGAAAGACTTTTCTTGAATGCTAGTGCTGTGCCGTGTGCATTTATGGAACCAGCATGCTGATTTGACAAGGACAGTTTTGACAAAGCATTTTTATCTTCAGTCAAATTTATACACAGATTACCGAGTGGCTGAGATCTGGTGAACGACAAGTCGTGTTCTGCAGTGAATGCACCCATGCGTATTTTTAAATCACAAACCCAGTCAGTCTGATGTCGGTACCTCTGTCACAGCCCCCTCCCCAGTCCCTGCATCTTCCCTCACCTGACCTCCCGTGACCTCCTCTTTCCTTCCTCTCTCTCTCTCCTTTGTTGCTCTCCCTCTTTATTTCCGCCTTTCCCTGTTCTTGCCTCTCCTGTCTCCTCTCTCTCTCTCGCTCCACTGTGTTGCTGTCTGCAGCGGCTGCAACTGATCAGCCGTCAGCTCATCAGCAGAACCCTGGGCAGCTGCGGTGCAGCACACCTGCCTCATCTCCTCCTCCATAAAAGCCAGCTCCTCACTCCACTCCCGGCCAGATTATTGCTTCTGCTATTCTGCTGCCCTGCCCTGCCCTGCCCTGCCATTCCTGCCCTGCCATTCCTGCCCTGCCCTGCCTTCTGTGCCATTCCTGCCCCACCTGTAAGACTCCGGCACTCACCTCTGGAAGAGGTAAATCTGGTCCTACCTGCCTTGGCCCTGTCTTCTCTGCCCAGCCTCAGTTCCCTCGTGCTTCCTGCTCCAAAGGATCAGCTTCCACCTGGCCATTTCCTGGACTGCCACTGCTGCTCCCTGCCGCTCACCTACCCCAGCGGTGAGCACCCATGGACCACAAGTCTCCAGAAGCCTGTGTACCCCCTTGCCCAGCCTGGTAGTGAGTTTGAGTTAGTTTTCTCTTCTTATCTCGCCTTAGTTTAATTCCTGACTTTCTGTTTATTTAGAATAGTTAGTTTTTAGTTAGAATTCCCTCCTTGTTTCATCCATTGTTTTGGTCATATTACACTGTCAATAAATCCTTGCTAAACTTCACTGGTCCCTGCCATGTCTGAGTACTCTCTGCTTGGGTTCAAACTCTGCGCCTTGACAACCTCAGCAGTGAATGACCCTGGCAAATGAGTTGTGAGTTTCGGAGGACAGCAGCTCTATGGGTCTGACTCCTGAAGTGGTCCAGAAGCACTTGGCTCCTTAAATTTTTTTGCACCAGCAACCAAAGGGCTTGGCATCTCTGTTTAACTCTTCCAACCACGTGGAGCACCATTTATTTTTACTTCACCAAATAACGCGGCGGAGATATGTGACGATCGTCGTACATTTGTCCTTCCGTCTATTTGTCTGCCCATGCACAACATTACTCAAAAAACCGTAATAACGGATTTTGATGAAATTTTCAGAGTAGGTCAGAAATGACACGAGGACCAAGTGATTAGATTTTGGCAGTGATGAGACTTATAGTCTGAATCCACAGATTTGTTAAAGATTTCTGTATCATTGAGAGATAGCACCACTGTCACGGGGGCCGGGCAGATGAGAACCCAGAGGGTAGGCACACAGACCAGACAGTCAGGTTAACTTAACCAATAAAAGTTCTTTAATAAAGCAAATGTATCAACATAAAGTGAAACCCAACCAAACTCAATTCACACAAGCCAAGATTAAACTACAAACTAATAATCCGAGTAATAAAACCAATGAATCGGGCCAAAGTAGAACTAAGGGTGATCAGCAATAAAGGGAACAAAACGGCTGACTTACGAACACCTAAATCAAAGTCGGGGTGGGCAGGCACCGGTTCCGGCGGTCTATGAGACACACGCCGGTACTGCCAATCGGGCAGCGTCCAAATCACCCGACAGGTCGGCCAGGTGAAACAGCGTCGCGGGGGGGAGTCTCTCCCAGGGACGGAGGAGGCGACCGAGTTCCTACTGACGGCTGGGTCGGCAGGACAGAGGCTGTCAGGCAGCACAGCCAACAGAAACTGCAAGCCGAGTAGACAAGGCTCAAACACGACTCACTCAGAGAGCGTACAAAGAAGTGTACCAAAAGAGCAGAGCAACCTGTCCCCGTAGCAGACGCTAGAATCTGGCAGGGAGGTGAAGGGCGAGCCCGGCTTTATCCCTGGCTGATGGCAGATCTTGATCCAGCTGTGCTCTCTCTGCAGCTGGAGCCCATGAGCCCTGATGACTGATGCAGTCAGAGGCACAGCACAGAAGGGGGCGGGGCCAAGAGTGAGAGCAGGAGACAGGAGAGAGAAAGCAAGAGAGAGATGTCAGGAGGGAAGAGAGGAGAGAAGATGAGGAGGTGAGAAGTGAGGAGAAAAGGAGGGGGAGAGAGAGGAGAAGAAAGACAGGGAACCAGGGCGAGACTGTGACAACCACGGCATCACTATAACCATGACAACAAGTGAACACTACATCAGCTGACTGCTGATGATCACACGATTGCGATCCTACTACAAATCCATCACTGCCAATTTATCAGTTGGATATTATACAACAACTGAGCAACCTGGACGGAATACTGCGCTGTAGGTGCCGTATGGACTCAACTGCAGCTGGATCTCAATGTCTTTCAAAAATCTGTCCCCACTCTGCTTCCCATTGGCTAGTGATATTAGTTTGGTTGAGAGCAAAAGTTGTGTTCCCCTCATTCCATTGGTAGAATAACTCAATTGGCAATGTAATCCTTTTTTTTCGAGACGAACGCCGGCGCCGCACGCCAGAATTCTGGCATGGTGACTGAATATTTTAAGCCATGAAAACATACAGGTACACATAAAAAAATATATATTTTTTTTCCTACAACCCTCGCGGTCGACATGGGATCAGTCCGTGGGGTCCACCAGTAGACTGCGATCGACTGGTTGGGCACTCCTGTCTTAGGGCTTTAGTTTGCTGCTGATCACAAAGACAAAGAAAAAGCCTTCTGGAAGGAGGTTCTGTGGTTAAATAAAACAAAAATTGACCTATTGACCACAATGACCAGAAATACTTTTGGAGGAAAGACAGTGAGACCTTTCACCCCAAAAACATCAAACCTACCATCAAGCATAATGGTGGTAGTTTGATACTCTCTCACACATGGGTTTAAGTAATTCTACAATATAAAATTGTAAAAAAATTAAACTGCCATGATACACACTGACTGTATATTTGTGTGTGTAGCTGTCTGATGTTGATGTGTTATACCCAGCTCTGACCTGCTAAGTGTCCCTTTATGGATATTTCTGTCTCTGTGTGAGAACCATTTGAAGAGGTGGAAGAATCACTTCTGGCAGTACTCATTCTGTCCCTCCTGTGGGAACTAGGAAGGAAAGTGTTGTGCATCACAGCTTCATCATCTGATGATGATGTTGTCGAACTCTCCTCTGACTCCGAACTCATAACCAGCTCCTGGAAGAAACAAATATTGGTTTATAGTCATGTGATTTACCTAAATTCCTACAATGTCTACCAAAACACCAGTTTTGTGTTTCACACTTTATTTAGTCAACTTATACCAACACGTGAACAGTAAGCATGTTTCATTTCAATGTCAAAATAATCTTTAACACTGAAAGGTATTAATTATACATTGGTTGTTGTGTCCTGTCAGTTTAGACCCTGCCTGTTCTGCTTGCCCTACAGTTGCTTCGGTGTTCCCAACACCAACTTGTATCACCTGATTCACTCATTGGTTCATCCGATACCCATTGTCATGATACTTTCCAAGTGTGCTGTATGTACCAATCCTGTTTAATTAGTCATTTGACAAGATGTCGTTGCACTCATGTAGTGCCTGAACTGAGTAAATAGCTTTTTTTCAATTTAAAGTGCCTGTTTTTCACTAAAGGGAGTATAAAAGTTTACATTGCACTGTTAAACTGTAGATGTCTCATAGTTTTACACTGAGAAGAAATTCATTTGATGCAAGTCAGATCGTGTATTCCTATAGCTGTACAGGGCAGACCTACTGTATATTTCTCATACTAGAAATCTGTAGTATGCTCAGCATTTAAAGTAATACTGTTATCATTGTAATGATGTGTTATAATTGGTATTATGACAATAAAGATAATTAATCATATTCATACCTCTTACAGCTCACTATGAAGAAGGCTTTTCTTTACATTGTTATCTACTTCAAGGAGAATAATTCTATCACCAGGGTCATATCCTTACTAAAACTGTTGCATATTCATATTCTCCAGCACATCTAATCACCAACCCTAGTTTTCATGGTTGTGTTGTGCCATTATGAGAAAATGTGTCATTGTCTGTGGTACTCCTAAACATTAAAACAAAAACAGAGAAGGAAGTTTCAGTGAAGAAAATTAGATATGGTACTGATTTGGAAAAGGTGTTGTTTATTGAAAAGTTGAGACAAGAAGCTGAAAATGCAAAGCTTGAGTTAGAAAGGCAAAAACTAACTGATTAGAGAGGGGGACCTATTTCATCCAATGCTCTCACTCTTGCTCTCACTCTCTCTCTCTCTCTCACTCTCCCCCTTGCTCTCTTGCTTTCACCCATGTGATTCAGGTGCCAGATTTAGGGGAATCAAAGTAAAAATTAAAACTAGCTCACCATAATATGCATACAAGCATACATTATATTTATGTATGCACTCAGGCCAAGCATGTATGTGGAAATAGAAAGTCAATCTGTGATGTCACCCATTGGTTTGCAAATCTCAGATCTGTTTTTCATCAATGTCTTTGTAAACAATCAAATAAATCTTAGTACAAAGTCTGAATTCCATCCATCCATCCATCCATCCATCTTCTTCTGCTTATCCGGGGCCAGGTCATGGAGGCAGCAGGCAAAGCTGACTGTTCCAGACATCCCTCCCCCCAGCAATGCTTTCCAGCTCTTCCTGGGGGACCCCGAGGTGTTCCAAGGCCAGACGAGACACATACATACATACAGCGGCAGTTCTGGGTCTACGTTGGAGTCTCCTCCCAGGCGGACATATTCAGAAAACCTCCAAAGGAAGTCTCCCCAGAGGGGATCGCTGGTTTGTACATCCGAATCAGATGTCCAAACCACCTGAACTGGCTCCTTTATGCGAAGGAGCAGCGGGCTCTACTCTGAGCTCCATCCAGATGTCCAAGCTTCTCACCCTATGTCTAAGGCTGAGCCCAGCCACCCTATTGATGAAGCGCATTTCGGCCGCTTGTACCCGCAATCTCATTCTTTTGGTCACTACCCGGAATGTAGATGGACTGGTGTATCAAGAGCTTCGACTTGCGGCTCAGTTCCCTCTTTACCACAACAGTTCGGTACAATGCCTGAATTACTGCTGCCATTGCACCAATCCCCTTGTCCATCTCTCGCTCCATTTTCCCATCACTCGTGAACAAGATCCCAAGATAATTGAGCTCCTTCACTCGGGGAAGCAACTCCCCCCATCCCAGAGGAAGCAGTCCACTGGTTTAGAGGAGAGAACCGTGGCCTCGGACTTGGAGGTGCTGATCCTCATCCCGGCCACTTCACACTCAGCTGCAAACCATTCCAGTGTGTGCTAAAGGTCAAGGTCTGACAAAGAAAACAGAACCTTATCATCTGCAAAAAGCAGAGACGGACACCCTCCTCACCCTGGCTGCACCTTCAGATCCTGTCCATGAACCCCACAAACAGGATCGGAGACAAGGGGCAGCCCAGTCAACATTCACTGGAAACATGTCTGACTTTGTGCCGAGTATGCAAACACAGCTCTCATTTTGGTTGTACAGGGACCAAATGGCCCATATCAGTAAGCCTGCACCTCATACTATCGCAGTACCCACCATAGAGACCCTCGGGGAACACGGTCGTAGGCCTTCTCCAGATCCACAAAGCACATGTAGACTGGCAGGTCGAACTCCCCTGCTCCCCTCAGCAGCTCCGCAAGGGTAAACAGCTGTTTCACTATTCCACAATCGGAATGGAATCTGCATTCCTCTCCCTGAATCCAACGTTCGACTATCGGTCAGAGCCTCCCTTCCAGCATCCTAGAGTAAATTTTCCAAGGAGGCTGAAAAATGTAACACCCTGGTAGTTGGCACACACTCTCTAGTCCCCCTTTTTGAAAATGGGAACCACCATCCCGGTTGGCCACTCCACAGGCACCAAGCCCGATGTCCATGTGACACTGAAGAAATGTATCAGCCAAGACAGTCCGACAATGTCCAGAGCCTTCAACGTCTCAGGGTGAATCTCATCCACACCTGGCGCCTTGCCACCAAGGAGTTTCTTAACTACCTCGGCGACCTCTGCCATTGATATGGACGAAGATTCCCCCGAGTCTTTAGGCTCTGTCTCCTCCAGAGAGGATGTGTTTATTGGATTCAGGAGTTCCTTGAAGTCCCCAGTATGGGTCAGCAGTTCTCCACCCCAACTGTACACAGCCTGAGCAAAGCCCTGCCTCCCCTTCCTTCCAGAACTTCCTCAAGGCCAACTGAAAGTCCTTCTCCATAGCCTCTCCAATCTCCTCCCACACCTGAGTTTTAGCTTCCACAACTGATGCAGCTGCAGCCCTTTTGGCCAATCAGTACCTGTCAGCTGCTTCAGGGGACCCCCCAAGCCAGCAAGTCCCGAAAAGCCTCTTTTTCCAGCTTGGCTTCCGTCACTGCTGGTGTCCACCAGCAGGTTTTTGGGTTGCTGCCGTGAGCGTCACCAGTGCCCTTTTGGCCACAGCTCCTAACAGCTGCTTCTGCAATGGAGGCTTTGAACATGCCCCACTCGGACTCCATGTTCCCAACCTCCCCTGGGTTGCAGGAGAAAGGGAGGTGGAAGTTGAAAACCCCACAGACAGGGTCCTCCACAAGACAGTTCCAGTTCACCCTCACTACACGTTTGGGTTTACCAGGTCTGTCCGGTAGTCTTCCCTACATTGGATACAACTCACCACCAGGTGGTGATCAGTTGAGAGCTATGTACCTCTCTTCACTCGCGTGTCTGAGACATATAGCTGCAGGTCTGACAATACGACTTTGAAGTCTATTATCGACCTTTGGCCTAAGGTGATTTGGTACCAGGTACACTTATGAGCAACCTTATGCTCAAACATGGTGTTTGTTATGGCCAATCTATGGTTAGCACAGAAGTCCAATAACAAAACACCCCTTGGGTTCAGTTCAGGCCGTTCCTCCCAATCACCTCTTTCCAAGTTTATCCATCGTTGCTCACATGAGCACTGAAGTCCCCCAGGAAAACTATGGAGTCCCCCTTCTCCTTGTTGTGCTTTCATGAAGTCTTCTGAATTGCTCTTTGTCTGATCTCTCCCCCAGGACCAATTTGCCTTGGAAGACCCTACCAGGGGTCAATGCACCAGACAACATAGCTCCCACAATTGTAGAGACACTCAAACCCCTCCACCATGAAAAGGTGGCGATTTGAAGGGGGGACTATTGCAGCAGACTTGTATATACGCCTTAATATCTCCCAAATCAAACTACATTTTATAAAGATCCAAAAAGATTAGTGAAATCGATGATTTAGACCAGGCGATTTTTAGAATTCAAAGCTGAAGCAAACCTGGGTTAAACCATTTTGTCATGTACCACTGGAAGATTAGTCCCTTTTTGGAGCACTATGCTGTTGTCCACTCATTGTGGACAAGGCATTTAGATTAGTTATTGTTCCTAAGTAATTGTACCAACACCATACATGAAAACATAAAGATATACAATATAAAATACTCATTTGAAACTCCTGCCTTCAAAACATTATCCAGGTAAAGTGATAGTGAGTGAGTGCTGAAGCCCCTCTGCCAGTTTGGGGGTTACAGCCCCGAGTAGTTCAAATACCACTGCTACCACTGAAATCATTACATTTGGCCCTAAGCACCTTAGAAACATTCTATTTAACCAGGTAGTTACTCTGGATGGCATTGCTTGGCCTTCAGTTCTACTATAAGAACCTTGGAGCTATTTGATCAGGATTTGTCCATCAGGACACATAAGACAAGTCTGTACATAAGTCTGACAGCCTATTTTCATCTATGTAATATTGTACAAATCAGGAATATCTTGTAACAGAGTGATGCTGAGAAAGTACTCCATGCATTTGTAACTTCTCGGCTGGACTATTGTAATTCCTTATTATCAGGATGTCCCCATAATTCTCTTGTAAAAATCCAGCTGATACAAAATGCTGCAGCCAGAGTTCTGACAGGAACCAGTGACAGAGATCCTGTTTCATAGACCAGTGGAAATTTGTGCTTTGCTCTCATGAGTCCTAAAATATTTGGTTATACCCACCGTGCCTTTGTACGACACAGAAAAGGTGAACTTGTGGTCTCTACATGAGTGGTTCCCATCATGAAGCATGGAGGCAGAGGTGTGAAGATGTGAGGGTGTTTTGCTGATGACACTGTTAGGGAATTATTCGAAATTGAAGGCACACTGAACCAGCATGGCTACCATAGCATCCTGCAGCAACCTGCCATCCCATCCGATTTGCATTAGTTGGACCATCCTTTATCTTTCCACAGGACAATGACCGCAAACACACCTCCAGGCCGTGTAAGGGCTATTTGACGAAGACGGAGAGTGAGGGAAGTGCTGCTTCAGATGATCTGGTCTCCCCCTTCACCTGACCTAAACCCAATCCAGATGGTTTGCAATGAGATGGACCTCAGAGTGAAGGCAAAAGGGACAACACGTGCTCAGCATCTCTGGGAACTCCTTCAAGACTGTTAGAAAACCATTTCAGGTGACTACCTCATGAAGCTCATGGAGAGAATGCCAAGAGTGTCAAAAGCAGTAATCAAAGCAAAGGGTGGCTATTTTGAAGAATCTGAAATATAAAACATGTTTTGACTTATTTCACACTTTTTTGTCTACTACACAATTCCATATGTGTTCATCCATAATTTTGATTCCTTCGGTGAGAACCTACAATGTAAATACAATACAATACAATACAATAAAATACAATAACTTTATTAATCCCTGAAGGGAAATTCAATTGTCTGGGGTTTCATCTGTTTACTTTAGAATTAAATAGTCTAATTGCTGATTGTAAGACAGATTTTCTGAATCTTTCTGTCCTGCAGCGCAGGGATAGGAGCCGTCCACCACCGATGTGCCATTGCTCATTCAGGCAGATATGAAGTGGATGATCCATGTTTGTCAGAATGGCCTCCATCTTGCTCAGTGCACATCTCTCCACCTAATCCTCCAATGAGTTCAATCTGATTCCAACCACAGAGCCAGCTTTTTTAATCAGTTTGTTCAGATGCCTTGCATCCTTGTTTTTTATACTGCCTCCCCAGCAGACTGCAGCACAAAACGGGACACTTGCTACCACAGACTGATAAAACATCTGCAGCATCTTACTGCAGATGTCTAATGATCAAAGTCTTCTGAGGCAAAAAAAAGTCGGCTCTGGCCCTTTTTGTAGATGAAGTCCACGTTTTTAGAGCAGTCCAACTTATTATCAAGGTGGACACCTAAATATTTATACAATGTCACCACCTCGATGTCCATGCCACAAGTGTTCACTGGCTGAAAAGGGGTTTGGATCTGCGGAAATCGATGATCATTTCCTTTGTCTTTGAGGCGTTGAGTAGCAGGCAGTTTTTATGACTCCAGTCACTGAAGGCACTTATCAGATCCCTGTATTCAGCTTCATGTCCATTTCTGGTACATGCCACAATAGCAGTGTTCTGAATGTGGCAGGACTCAGTGCTGTATTTGAAGTCTGCGTGCATGTATACAAACAGACGTGGACAAAATTGTTGGTAGCCCTTGGTTAATGAAAGAAAAACCCACAGTTGTCACAGAAATAATTTGAATTTGACAAAAGTAATAATAAATAAAAATTCTATGAAAATTAACTAATGAAAACCAAGCATTGCTTTGAACCGTGTTTTAACAGAATTATTTTAAAAATGAAATCATGAAACAGGCCTGGACAAAAATGATGGTACCCCTAGAAAAGACTGAAAATAACGTGACCATAGGGACATGTTCAATCAAGATGTGTCCTCTAATTAGCATCACAGGTGTCTACAAACTTGTAATCAGTCAGTCGGCCTATTTATAGGGTTACAAGTAGTCACTGTGCTGTTTGGTGACATGGTGTGTACCACACTAAACATGGACCAGAGGAAGCGAAGGAGAGAGTTGTCTCAGGAGATTAGAAAGAAAATTATAGACAAGCATGTTAAAGGTAAAGGCTATAAGACCATCTCCAAGCAGCTTGATGTTCCTGTGACTACAGTTGCACATATTATTCAGAAATTTAAGATCCATGGGACTGTAGCCAACCTCCCTGGACGTACCCGCAGGAGGAAAATTGATGACAAATCGAAGAGATGGATAATACAAATGGTAACAAAAGAGCCCAGAACAATCTCAAAAGACATTAAAGGTGAACTCCAAGGTCAAAGTACATCAGTGTCAGATCACACCATCTGGCGTTGTTTGAGCCAAAGTGGACTTCATGGGAGACGACCAAGGAGGACACCATTGTTGAAAACAAGTCATAAAAAAGCCAGACTGGAATTTGCCAAACTGCATGTTGACAAGCCACAAAGCTTCTGGGAGAATGTCCTATGGACAGACGAGACAAAACTGGAACTTTTTGGCAAGGCACATCAGCTCTATGTTCACAGACGCAAAAATGAAGCATATCAAGAAAAGAACACTGTCCCTACTGTGAAACATGGAGGAGGTTGTGTTATGTTCTGGGGCTGCTTTGCTGCATCTGGCACAGGGTGTCTTGAATCTGTGCAGGGTACAATGAAATCTCATGGCTATCAAGGTATTCTAGAGAGAAATGTGCTGCCCAGTGTCAGAAAGCTTGGTCTCAGTCGCAGGTCATGGGTCTTGCAACAGAATAATGACCCAAAACACACAGCTAAAAACAGCCAAGAATGGCTAAGAGGAAAACATTGGACTATTCTGAAGTGGCCTTCTATGAACCCTGATCTAAATCCTATTGAACATCTGTGGAAGGAGCTGAAACATATCATCTGGAGAAGGCGCCCTTCAAACCTGAGACAACTGGAGCAGTCTGCTCATGAGGAGTGGACCAAAATACCTGCTGAGAGGTGCAGAAGTCTCACTGACAGTTACAGAAATTGTATGATTGCAGTGATTGCCTCAAAAGGCTGGGCAACAAAATATTAAGTACCATCATTTTTGTCCAGGCCTGTTTCATGAGTTTATTTTTTAAAATAATTCTGTTAAACCACGGTTCAAAAGCAATGTCTGATTTTCATTGGTCAATTTTCATAGAATTTTTATTTGTTATTACTTTTGTCAGATTCAAATTATTTCTGTGACCATTGTGGGTTTTTCTTTCATTAACCGAGGGCTACCAACAATTTTGTCCACGTGTGTATATATGTGGTGTGAAAATACATAATACATTATATATATATATATATATATATATATATATATATATATATATATATATATATATATATATATATATATATATATATATATATATATATATATATATATATATATATATGCATGCGTTAGCATCTGCATCACACACACGCCACCCTGTTTGCTTTGTTCCTGCCTACAGCCTGTCTGTACCTGCCTCCAGCCCCACATCGGCATTTTTTCAGCCTTCGCCGGTTTATCTCGCTGGACTCTGATCCCCTGAGCCTGACAGTAACCCTTAGTTTAACGCCCCCCTGCACCGTGATTATCCACAGTTTGTGAGTTTTGCTTAGTTAGTTTATAATAGGTTTTCCGAGATTTCTCCTCTGTTGTTCGTTTAGGCCTTTTCCTAGGTTTATGTAGTTTTGCCCCTTTTCCTCTGAGGGGAAAACAGAACAGGAGTGAACCAAACCTAGTTCAGTTTTGGTTTTCTCCTGTTCCCCTCACCAGAGTTTCCCCATCATGAATTGGTTTGTGTTTACTTTCTTGTTAAATAAAATTTGTTTGTGTAATCAACTTGCCTCTGTCTGCTCTGTTAGGTACATTGTAACAAAAATTTCCAGTACAGGCCTTTCAGTTTGGCATGCATGTTGTGATGACCCTTAAGGTCATCTTTATTGTGGCTTTAATAGTTTCTTTCTGTTGATTCTACAAGTTGCTGCTTAATCAGAAGCACATATGGGCCTCAGTGTGTTCCCAGGTTACTTAAGTGCTAGCTAATCACTCTCTCTGCTTCACTCCACAGGCACTTCACAACCAGGTCTGATTATAATGTTTTTTTCCTTTAATAAGATTTGGTTTCCATTTACAACACCTGCACAGACATTTTTCACACATGCATCGCACACACACCACTGACTGCTGATTCACACAGTCCCACACTATTTTTGCTTCGTGGCAGCCTCTCCCTCTCCTTCCTTTGCCCATTCTCTGCAGGTGGGCATGTGTGAGGTGTGTGCACTGTGGTGTGTGTCATTACAGCCCACTGGATAATCACCTGAGTCAGAACACCTGTGGTGCCTCCATCTGATCACAATCACCTCCTGCCATAAAGCTGGGCTCAGTTCATCACTCTACGGACTGGTATACAGCATCTCTGGACCTCAAACACCTTCCGCTATCATTAAATTGTGTTTGGGAACACAACAGTTTCTCGGTTAACTACAATGACAAAGGATGAGGACAGATGGACAGATGTAGGCTTAATGCCGGTGTTCAAGACTAACTGGGGTCAGGTTGACTGGTCATATTCCGTAAGCAAAGCAGCTATTACAATGGCAATGTAGATCATAGGTGACTATGTTGACATTTGTTCAAAACAACACAAATGTCAAAAACCTGCTGCAAAAATGTTCTTGTTGTCTAAAATTCTACAATTTCATTTAGCAGATGCCTTTACCCAAAGTGATGTACATCTCAAAGTAAATACAACACAAGCAAGGATCTAGTCAGGAGAAAACAACCTAGACAAGTGCCCTAAAACAGCTTCAACACTGGTTCAACAAATCGCTATTGCTCTGTTCTGAGTCAAACTTGTTCACTCTTAAAGTGAAATACACAGTTTAATAGGGGCTTAAATCCAGTTGAGTGTAACGATCTACACCAGGTTAACTTGTGACACATCAGTATGTGGCTTCAGTTAATGGTGAGACAGACACAACACTAACAGTACTGCTACTGTTTTCAAAGATGACTACAATTAAACGAGCAGATCTGAGTTGTTCTACTTTTAAACACATTTTAAGTAAAACAACCTGATTATAAAAACCATCTGACCACATTTTAGCCAGCAATTTATCATTAGTGCCTTTAGAATGTTGATATGCATCATCTGATTTTTTCACATTTTTCAAGTTAATCAACATTCTATAGAATACCAAATTAAATGTATTGAGACCATTTCTAAGAATATGGAACAACAATACAGAGAAGAGAATACACACCCCTATACTAGACTGTCAGACTGTCAGCTGCTGTTTGAAACAAGCGACACAATCTCACAATTTAAGACATGCAAAACAATAAAATAAGAATTCATAGAAATATAAACTAAGTAAGATCATGTTGCTACATTTGTCGACACTAAGTGAAATATACAAAGTTAATACACAGACATTCAGAATATAAAATAAAATGAATACATTTACCACACATCAAAGCAAAACATATATGTATCACTAGTACATGCCTTCATGGGTTTTCATGCATATGCATGTAATCATATAAAGGCATATACATATCACAACAAAATCTGGCACAAACTCATATGGTCTAATTAGACATGTGCTCAAGTAACACTTGCAAACAGAGCTAGCTAGTGTTCCTAAAATTTCGAACACTTGGGAAAATTGGCTAACTGATGCACTCAAGAGCCAGACATGGTTATACACTCCGTACAAGTAGATTTTGTTAAATTGGTGACTTTTGAATTCAATAATTTATAAACCACTGCTGGATATCTGCCTGTTCTGTTAAAATTTTGATGTTAGTGGATTTGAATAAGGCAGTATAGCTACAATGTGATCTAAATCTTTCAATACTTTATCAATATATTGATGTTTTAATTTAACACTTCACATTTTATTATCGCATGGTTTAGTAACCTTGATGTCAAAATAACATGCACACCGTGTGCTGGTCTCCTGTCTCCACTGCAATAACGTTTTAACATTAATCAGTACCAGTCACATCTCCATTGACTCAAACTTCGCTCTTGTAGTTTTTCTTTCATGTAGCCTGACAGTGGGTGAGTTTTAAAATGAGAACACTTCTTATTTCCAGATACTTTTGTCAAGACCAAAATTAATAATACAACAGAAATCTCATTTTAAAGATGAAGTTATTCGATTATTTCTTTCCTGGACAATCGTAAGGGGTCCTGAAAGCCTACAAAACATCTGTTTCAGAAATGCTAGTATCACCAATTAATTGGAACTCCAGTTAAACTTGGCATTTTCAACTGCAATTGGGTATGTAACTGATTGTATGTCAAATTTTCTCACTCATTTGTGACACCCTCACCCAAATATAATCATCATTGCAAACTTCAGACCCATATCCAACCTCCCATTCCTCTCCAAGGCCCATGAAAAAGTTGTTATTGTCCACCTTCAGGACCACCTCAAACACATCAGTCCAATTTTGTTACGCCCACAGCATAGAAACAGCCCTGGTCAAAGTCACCAATGACCTGCTAATGACAGCTGATTCGGGTTCACCTTCCCTTCTCATCCTCCTTGACCTGTCTGCTGCTTTCGACACCACTGACCACCCCATCCTTCCATTGGATTCCATGACACCGCCGTACTTTGGTTCACATCCTACCTTTCTGAGACAACTGAGTATGTTTTCATGAGTGGCTCAAGGTCCAGGACTCCCACCATCACCTATGGGGTCCTCCAAGGATAAGTGCCATACTCTTCACTCTATACCTGCTACTCCTTGGCCAATTCATCAGTCACTTTGGAATATCATTTCACTGCTATGCTGATGACACTCAGATTTGACACTCAAATTGACACCTATCCCTCATCATAATCGTCATCACCTCTTTCATCACTCTCCACACTCACAGCCTGTCTGGAGGAGGTAAAGATATGGATGAAACACATTTGGGTATTAGATTTGACTCTCATCTAACCTTTGAAGCTCATATTACACACCTCTCCAAGACTGCCTTTCACCACCTCAGAAACATTTCAAAACAAAGTCCCACTCTTACTCTCATTGATGCCAAGAAGGTCATCCACGTCTTAGTCTCCTCTACACTGGATTATTGCAATGCTCTTGTCATCAGATTCCCCAACAGAAGCATCAGAAGGCTGCAGTATATTCAGAACAGTGCAGCTCCTCACCCCATACACCTCAGCACGATCCCTCTGCTCCTCCAACATCTACCTCCCCAACCCATCATCAATCATTATTATTATTATTATTATTATTATTATTATTATTATTATTATTATTATTATTATTATTATTTTAACTTTCAGTTTCTTTATAGCTCTCATGAGAAATCATTATAACAGTCTGTGTATGTTCGATTTGTAGCAGTTCCAACCACTTATTCAATTTGTTTTTACTTTGACATGTTTTGGAAATAACAAAATATGAAATAATCTGGAATATGTTGTTACAGTGCTTGTTCACAATCACGAGAGCTTGTAAACAACAAATCTCTGCAGAAAATACCAGAAGGTTCAGGCATGTGGGTTCTGTAAAATGTCTTGAAACAATTTGAATTGTAATTGGTGCTATATAAATAAAACTGAATTGAATTGAATTGAATGACATTGGCATACAGAAGCAGACACAGATAGTTGTATAACTCCATAAAATACACACAAACAGACATGTACCTGGAAGTCATGTGAAAGCTCAGGACAGAGGTGGCTGTACTGTTGCAGCAGCTCTTTAGGTCTGTCCAGGTCAGGGCGAAGACAAAGTTTGTTCAGGTCAGTTTCCAAATCATCATCCTGAAAAGAGAAACACACACACACACATAGTGATTGTAACGCCCTCCACATCTAACGCCAGTTAGTGGCAGTTTTTTCCTCCCTCTATCCCTCTCCCTCTCTCAGGAGAGCGTGAGCGCGGTGTGTGGCAATGCGAACAGTTGCTGCCAATCGGTGATTACGTGGAGGTAAAAATGATCAGCTGCCACTACTCTCCTCTGCTATGTAAGCCAGACGTTGCTCATTTACACGTCACCGGACGGTCGAACTACCTCCATCATTACTCATACTAACAGCTAGTGATGGGTAGATGAGGCCTCATGAAGCGTTGCGGCACATTACCCGAACTGTATTGATACTGGGTCGGTACTGTATCGCTCAATACTGACACCTGCTGGATCTTAAAAATCATTACAGGCAATGTCGACAGACTCAACTGACATCTGAATTAGAATCATCTTTATTGCCAAGTAAGTGGGTGCACACAAACTAGGAATTTGTTTCGGTGAAAGATGCAACAAAAACATAAAAGTTAGAATATAGAAATGAAATTATGATACTACTATAATAAAGAAATAATAATAATAATCATAATGATTAAAGAGCAAGCAAAAATGGTTGTCATCATTTTTCCCAGAACAGAATAGTGCAAACAGAATAGTGCAAATAGAATAATGCAAACAGAATTTAAGTTTAAAATATCTTTGATATCTTTAGATACAGTCAATAAATAATGTGATGTGTGTCATAACGTGAAAATCAAAGTGAAAATGTTGTGAATGTGAGGATACTTATGTACTTGTCTTTGAGGCAGGGAGGGGTATTTTTTAATGTCAATTTTTATTCAAAAAAATATGTTTTTCCAAGGTCTTGGCATTCAGAGGATTATGTTTTTTTGATGCAAGTTCTCCAGGTTTAGAGAACACCCGCTCACAAGGCACAGATGAGGTTGGTGTGCACAAAAATTGTAGGGACAGCCGTAAGAGGTTTGGCCTGTGTTCTTTTGGTTGTCCCAATATTTCAAAGAATCCTGGGATCTTGGAATGTTGCTCTCTGCCAGGTATCTCTGAACCTCAATGACTGAATCAGCCGTGGTGGTTTGCTTGTCAACTTCATTATCCAGGTGCTGCCACAGGTTATCTAAAAAACAATGAATTGGCATTTTAGTACATGATTTGCTAGCAAACAAATGCACAAATAAACAGATAAAGCTGAATAACATGCCTGAAGTGGGTTCCAACAGCTGTTGTAAAGAAGATCCAGGTTGTGGTTCAGTCGATGTGCACCCAATTACATCCACACATTTCGATTTCAGTCTACTGACTGCTTCACTACATTTGGAGGAACTACGAAACCCCAGTGATTTAAATCTGGGGTCTAGAAGTGAAAGGTGTTCGTGGAGGTGTATTGCTGCCTGTGTGTGCAAATTTGAAGCGTTATGCTCAAGTGCAAGATAGGACATTTTCATCATGGGGATAACCTTTGACCCTGAAGCTTTCTTCTCTTCAGACAAATCCACTGTAGCTTGATGGAAAGGAGCAAACACAAGCAGTGTTTCACCTATGATGGTGAACTCATCAGCCATAAGTGGAGTTATGTCTGTTTTTAGTCATCATGTAACCTTGCCAGCATTTGATATGTGCTGTTCCAGCATGTTGGCACCTCATTGATGAGTTTCAGGGTTGGCCGTACCATCTGTTGCTGCACTTGAGCAAGCTTCTCTTTGGCTGAGGTGATATAAGTGTAGGGATTTTATCACGTTTTACTATTAAATTCAGTGTGTGTGCAATGCAAACTGAATGCTGAATATGAAGACTTCTTGCGGATTAAATCATTTTTGGTGCTGCATTGATGCCAAGACACTTTACTTTATTAGTTATGGCCCAGTCATCCATCATGCCCCTTTTGACTTGGGCCAAATTGTCAGCAGTGTGACTTTGTGGAAAGTGTTTCACTCTCAACACAGATGTACACAACTGCATATTCTCATTAATGTAGTGACAGGTAAGAGGCATGTAAGCCTCTATGTTCACAGATGTTTACATGTCACCTGTTATACTCACTGCCACAGCTTGCTGTACTTCTGTTTTCACTCGTTCTTGTTCCTCCTCATATTTTTTGGCCATCATTTCTTTGACAGTCTGAAAATTAAACCAAGTTAAACTAAAAGCAAATCAATGTATTAAAATCAAATATTAAACAAACTGGGTATATCAACTATCTCTCTAGACATTTTCTATACAAACCTTTCTGGTTGGCAAAAGATATGATGGCTCAAGGACGTGAAACAGTTCCCTGAAGCCCTCACTCTCAACAATGCTGAGGGGTTGGCAGTCCTTGAGAATGAAATTCAGAACTGCCTCGTCCAATGCATGCCTCCTGGAAGCTTGATGGTCAAAAATGAAGTGAAATAATAAAAATTATAAAAATGAAAAGTAATATGAATGAATTATCAATAAAGCGACCATGAGGAAGTTGTAAAATGTCTGTATACCTGTGTTTATTCTTGGTGTATTTGTGACCTCATTTTCATGCCTCGCTCTGTAGTGCCTCAGCATTGTTGAGATACTTTTATTGACGTAGGTAAGTTCTGTCGAACAAATACGATATTTAACCTGCAGAAAATAAAATGAATAGTTTAAAGTAAGAGTCACTTTGAAATGGATTTGAGTTCTGATAGATCACGTGGAAAACGAGAGGAACAGGATGGAACAACAAGGGAATAAAAACAAATACGGTACCTTATTTGCCGATATAAGGTCAAAATGGTCCCACATGGCGGAAAACTTTCTTTTTCTTTCTGGCTCCATAATGGCTTGAAGCGAATAATTGCGGTTCAAAAGATCTGTAATTTTTTTGGCAGAGATGCATCCGTTGACAGACGCACTTTCTTATAAACACAGTTTGGCACCTCAGTGACAGGCTAAACAGTAGCTGTATTGGTCACGTTACTTTCTTAAAGCGATACATACACCGACATGGCGTTTCACTCTATGAGCTCAACACATGCGCTGATGCATCGGTGTTGCCGGACCCATCACTAACAGCTGTTCTTGTGCCCTTTAGTCATGGACCTCCACCTGCCTGCAATCACTCACCTGGATCCTCCATCTGCCTTCCATCGTCTGTGCCACCCAGATCTCCACACACCCACAGACCCTCCAGCTGTAGCACCTATCCATCTCTCGTCTCCATCCCAGCCGCATACAACCTCCGCCTGGCTTCCCAGCTCCACTCAATCTCCACACCCAGTTTAGTTTAGTTGTTTTGTATAGCATTTTCTAGGTTAGTTGTCAGCTGTTTGGCTTTGTGTAGCATTTCTAGCATTGTAGCCATTTTGGCATAAGTAACAGTATTTCTCCTAGGATTTAGGCTTGTGTCTGCAGCCGTTGTCGACATCTGTAGCTTCGGGCTTTCTGGAAAGTTGTAAGTAGTTCTAGTGCATTCTTGTTTATTCCTGTTAAGCCATTTTGGCATCCAATCTGTCTAGCAGCTATTGTGTAGCTCTGTTTGGCTCTCCTGCCCTTGTGTTACTTTGTACTGGTTAGTTTTTTAAATTTGTCTATTTCTGACTGTAGTCTGATTTACTGGTGTTATTCCACCGCACCCCTAGACAACTCCCTAGCCATTGGCAGTTGTGTTCTCAGTTCAGTGTAACCTGTATCTTGATTATTCTTGTAAATAAACCATTGTAAATTTAGTCTGTTGTTTCTTTGTTGCGGGCTGCACAGTAGCGTAGTGGTTAGCACTTTCGCCTTGCAGCGAGAAGATCCCTGGTTCGCGTCCCGGCTTTCCCGGGATCTGTCTGCATGGAGTTTGCATGTTCTCCCTGTGCATGCGTGGGTTTTCTTCGGGTACTCCGGCTTCCTCCCACAGTCCAAAAATATGCTGAGGTGAATTGATCATTCTAAATTGCCCGTAGGTGTGAATGTGAGAGTGATTGTTTGTCTATGTATGTAGCCCTGCGACAGACTGGCAACCTGTCTAGGGTGTCCCCTGCCTTCGCCCGAGTCAGCTGGGATAGACTCCAGCCCCCCCCGCGACCCTAGTGAGGATTAAGCGGTGTATAGATAATGGATGGATGGATGGGTTTCTTTGTTGCCTGCGCATGAGTCTTTGCATTGGCATTGTAACACTGACTCACGACAAACAAGCATCAGTGTGAAAATATCTTTGCAACAATAGCCAATATTAGAATCAAAATTGGCATCAGAAACAATGGTGGAAATAATACATATAAAACTAAGACAAGGATCCATGAACAGCATGTTTAAGTCTCACTAAAATATAAAAAGGTCTCTGAATTGTCCACAAGAGCCCAACTACATTAGAGTTACGGCCTGTTTTGACTGCACACGTCATGAAAAACGAAATAAATATTGTCTGTCATCACGTTTATAACCCTTTATAGCTGAAGCTGTCACAATAAAAACATTTTGATTATGTAATTTTTCACAGCACAAAAACAAATGAAGAATTCATCTGCAAGCATGTTGTGGGATTTTGAGATTGGCCAAATGTTAAAAGTAGGAAAATAGGATGTTTAAATCAGACTCAAGTACAAACAATGATAAAACACGAAATGTAAACTGAATTACTGGACATCTGTTACAGGCTGGGCTTAGCCCCGCCCCCTTTCTGGCGCCCGTTCTCCTGCCGGTATGTCGCCGTTCTGCGGGGCTGTCTGCAGCTGCTGATCAGTGGATTGGTCGAGACTGCGAGAGCACCACACCATTAGCGCATTTCCATCTGCTGCTATGAAGACCGGCTTCACATGGCAGGGGACGGTGGATCGTACTGTCTCAGTTTGTGGACAGGCTCAAGACGGACGAGTCCTGGGAAGCCCAGCAGCCTGCGTTCCTCCCCTGTCGTCCTCAAGTGAAGGACATGGACCCCTGTCGCCCTGGCCAAGTAAGGGCGTGGACCTTTCCCCCCTCCCTGGACTGCCCCGACCGGCTGACGAGGGCCTCCCGGACTGCTGCTCCCTGGAGCCTGACCCCATCCCCTCCATTCTGCGAGTGAGTGCTGGCGATTGTATAAAGATTCTGTTCAATAAATTCTGTTGATCTGCTTTCCGAGTCGTTCTGCGTGATCTCTCTGGGGTTCCCAAATTCAATTACACCGTGACAACATCAATCAGGCATAACGTTATGACCACCTGCCTAATATTGTGTTGGTCTACTGTATGCTGTTAAAACTCCTCTGACCCAGTGGGGCATGGACACAGGGCCTCTCTCCTGTGGCACCAAGATGGTGACAGTGAATTCTGTGGATCCTGTGGGTTGCAGGGTGGGACCTACCCAGATCAGGGTTATCCTGACACATCCCACAGATGCTCAATAAGATTTGGATCTGTGGAGTGTGGAACCCGGGTGAACACCTTCGCTCTGTCATCTTCCCCAGGCCGCTCCTGAGCAGTTTCTGTGGTGGAACGGGGTGCATTGTCCTGCTGAGCGTGACAACTAGCATCAAGAACTGCTGTTACCATGAGGTTGTCAAACATCACATGAATGTTAGGACACAAGGTTTCCCAGCAGAACGTTGCATTGGAACAAGATGATTGATGTTAGTCACCTCAACTGTCAGTGGTCATAATGTTATGGCTGATCAGTTTGTATGCACTCAACAATCCTCTGCAAACGTATACAAGACGACAAAGTTGGAAATACAAGCTCTCTCTCTCTCTCTTTTTCTCTCTCTCTGCATGTGTGTTTGAGTTAAAATGAAGAAGAATGGGATATGGTTTTGAAAAGAGTTTGCAAAAGTAATGATACTTCCTGGTATTTAAACACACATGCTATGCTATAGCGTTAGCAAAAGCGTCAGGCTCTTGTATCTGCCCTCATTGTGTGAAGATCAAATTGGGCAAAGACCTGTGAGTCTACCTGTGCGAGTCCATGAGCCAGGACACCTACTGGGTAGTCTTTTCCTGCTTTTTATATATAACCTGCCTCATCTACCATGTGCTACAACACCATCCCTTTTATCTAAGGGTTTCCAAAAAAAAGAAAAATGCATTTGCAACAAAAAACACAACCCTGCAAACTTCTGTTCACTCACAAAAGCCTCCACTACTGGTATCTACTTCAACTTTGGCCTATGGAATTGCCAGTCAGCTGTAAACAAAACAGAATTAATCCAAACACTGGTTAATTTTTCAGATATTCAGGTATTAGCCCTGACTGAAACCTGGATCTGTCCAGAAAACACTGCTACACCAGCTGCTCTATCTGATGACTCCATCTACTCCCACACACCCTGTGCAGCTGAATGGGGAGGTGTTACAGGAGTCCTCACTTCCAATAAAGGCAAGTTCACTAAGCTCTCTCTGCCAAACAATAACTCTGCATTTGAATACCATGCAATCAGTGTCACTGCATCAGTTAAGCTATTTGTTGTTGCCATATACCGCGCTCCAGGGTGTCAACTAGCCAACTTTGTAGTCAAATTGGACATGTTACTTTCAGCCATTCAGGACTATGACAACAAGTGGTGACTTGTTGTCATGGAAGACATGAATATCCACACAATCAAAGCCCAAAGAAGTGACTTTCTGTCACTTATGGCATCATTTGATCTCAAGCAGATCTGCACCTCTCACACACAAAGCAGGAAACACACTAGACTTGATATTCTGCCGAAACTGCTCCACAACAAATCTGAGTGTCACTCCACTTCATCTGTCAGACCACTGTAATATTCAATTCACTGTCTCCTCACCAGAAGACTTACCTGTTCTTCTGCAAATGGTCTTCTTCCACCGCAACCTTCAGTCCCTCACACTGACCCAGCTTTCTGATGAGGTCTTGGCCTCCATAACATATTCTCCTCAATCCCACTGACCTAAGTGACTATCAAGGTCTAATAACATTTTTCTCCTCCAGTTTAAAAACTGCTAAGACCAAGTTCTATCAGGACAAGATCTGTGGCACATCAGCGGCTCGAAAAATGTTTTCTGCTTTTAACTCACTCGTCTACCCACCTCCTTCCCCACCCTCCACTCTGCTCACTGTAAACATGCTCGCCTCATTCTTCACGGAAAAGTCTCTGCAATCAGTAACCAGTTCTGTGAGCCTGACCAACTCACCATGCATCCGCCAGCTAATAGAGTCACACTGTCCTCATTATCACCTCTGACTGAGAAGGAAGTCTCTAAACTATTGCTGGACTCTTGTCCCACTACCTGTTCACTGGACCCGATACCATCCGACCTCTTACAAACCATTTCCCCAGCACTTAACCCTGTAGTAACACATATCATCAACTCCTCACTTGCTACATGTGTGTTCCCCACTGCATTTAAGCAAGTTTGAGTCACTCCAATAATTAAATAACCTACACTTAACCCAGCCCAGATTCAAAACTACAGACCAGTTTCGCTCCTGCCCTTCCTGTTTAAAATACTTGAGTGTGAACTGTCTTCAACCAAGTCTCTGCTTTTCTCTGTAAAAACAACCTGTATGACCCAAATCAGCCTGGTTTTGAACAGGGTCACTCCACCGAGACAGCATTCTTTTCGCTAACAGAATCTCTGTGTTCTGCAAGAGCTGCTGTAGAGTTGTTAGATCTGTCTAGAGCTGCAACTATCAATCGATTTATCGTCAAAACATATTACATCATCAAAAGTGGAAATGAGCATGCTATGCAACAGAAATAACTGTCCAGGCGGAGCGTGGAACACGGATGGACATTATGTATGCATGATACAGCGTTGACATCTGCGCTGCATCATCCGCTGTATTGTAAATGCAGATCTCCGCGCTATCCAGCATATATTATGTATGCATTTATTATATATGCACAATACAGCACAGATGTCCGTCCATGTTCCACGCTCCACCTGGACGGTTATTTCTGTAGCATAGCGCACTCATGTCTGCTTTTGATGATGTATAGTGCTTAGAGGATTCATTGATTCATCGTTAGTTGCACCCCTGATCTGTCCGCTGCTTTTGACACAGTTAACCCCCAAATCCTATGCTGCACACTTACTGAGCTTGGCATCTCAAGATCAGCCCTCTGCTGGTTCATGTCCTGCCTCTCAGGAAGATATTTCACAGTATCTTGAATGGGAGAAGTGTCTGAACTGCACAGACTATCCTCCCCTTCAGAGTATCTTGAAGGGGAGAAATGTCTGAATTGCACAGACTATCCACAGGTGTTCCTCAAGGGTCAGCACTCAGTCCCTTCTTCTTTTTAATATACACTGCTTCACTTGGTGCAATAATCCACTGCCATGGTCTCTTATACCATTACTATGCTGATGATATCCAGCTTCTCCTGTCGTTCCCCCAGCTAACCACATGGTCTCTGCCCGGATCTCGTCATGCTTTGCAGATATCTTGTCATGGATGAAAAAACACCACCTTCAACTCAACCTCTCCAAGACTGAGCTCCTTGTCATCCCAGCCAGACCCTCTATGCAACAAGAAATTAACATCCAACTTGACCCACAAAGTCTGCCAGAATCCTGAGTGGCATGATAGATAACTAATTAACCCTCAAGGCCCATGCGGTCTCTGTTGCTTGGTCATGTTGATTCACCCTGTACAACATCAGGAAGATCAGACCCTTCTTGTCTGAATCTGCAGCACAACTCCTGGTACAGGCTCTCATAATATCACACATTGACTACTGCAACTCCATACTGGCAGGCCTCCCTGCATGCATGGTTAGACCTCTGCAGATGACACAGAATGCAGCAACACATCTGGTTTTCAACCAGCCAAAAACAACCAGTCACTCCACTGTTCAGATCGCCTCACTGGCTTGCAGTTGCTGCCTGCATAAAATTCAAAACTCTGACACTTGGATTCAAAACTACAATGAAACAGCTCCTTCCAACCAGAACTCTCTCATTCAGGTCAACACTCCCTCCCACTCGCTATGCTCAATCAACAAAAGGTGCCTGATCCAACCACCACAACAGGGCCTGTCAATGGTGCAAGTCACCAAATCCTGTTTGATCTGCAGAATCCCTCTCAGAAAGACTGAAAACCCAGCTCTCCACTGAATACATTTGCACCTGACAGACTGCAGAAAATAACATAAAAAATTCAAATTAAAAATCCTATTACATCTGCACTGCCTGTCGGCACCACAGTCCCATTATCACACTTGAACATGTTTTATGGCTCGTATCCAGGTTATTTTCTCCTGACTAGATCCTTGCTTGTGTTGTATCTACTCTCAGATCTATGTAACTTAGGAAAAAAGCATCTGCTAAATAAAATTGTAGAATTTTAGAAGTATATAAGACGACCTAACGTGTTGTGTAGTTGGTTAAAATTTTGAGATTTTGCTTATTTTTGTGTTTACAGCCTCTGTATTGAATAAACATACTCATCAGACTCTGAAGACTGTTTGAAGACCCTTTCTGAAGACTTCAATATTTTTTGACTACAGATTTGACAAAACTATTTGATCAACACTGGCCTTTATCAGGCAGACTGAGTCACAACAAGCACATCCACCATGACTGTGATGATGAACAAAGTTGAAGTGCATAGTGTCACCTACTCTTCTGCAACTTGTAGAACAGGATTAAGTGGTTAGTTCGCCATATTGTATGTTTAGATTCAACACTGACTTGATGGCATCATACCAAAAGTCCCACATGTTGCAAATTTAAATTGGATATCTTACCATTTTACACAATGCATCTACTTGGAACAGTCTTACTGGCATCAATGGTTTTTCATTTGTCCACTGTTATACAGGGTGTCCATAAAGTCTCTTTACAATTTTAAGACTTTATTACAAAGGCAGTTGATAAGATAGCTTAACCAGATTTGTTTCATTGTAATCAGTGTTTATTAAAGTTTGTAATCACATTAAAAATTGTGTTTGAGGTATCCTGTTGATGAAAGACCTCAGACCAGTGGATTGGAAGGGATGGGCCAATTCCTTGGCCACCACGTTCACCAGATATCACTCCCTTGAACTTCTTTCTATGGGGATATGTTAAAGATATCATGTATCAAACAAAGATACGGGACATTACTGACTTGAAGCAAAAGATTTCTGATGCCATTGCCATTGATGAAGCTATGCTACAGCGAACACTGCAAGAAATCGAGTACCATCTTGATGTGCTTCATGCAACTAATGGTGCCCATATAGAGGTGAATTAAATGAAGTAGAAAAAACTTTGACAACCACTGATTACAATGAAACAAATCTGGTTAAGATATCTTATCAACTGCCTATGAAATAAATTCTTAAAATTGGAAAGAGACTTCATGGACACCCTGTATATGAAGAATTAGTCCTATATCGAGGAAAACACCAATACACAAACAGAACAATGTTGTACATAGGAGAGAATAAACAACAGCTTCATAAGCGCATGGCTCAACACGAGAGAGCAGCTCCTCAGGACTAGACTCAGCAGTTCACCTGCATCTGATGGATAAGGGATGCCTTAGATTACAGCAATGTCCACATTTTGGACAGAGTTTGAGAGAGGAGTGAAGGAAACCATCTTTGTCAAATTGGAACAGCTATCTCTAAACAGAGGAAGGGGTTTGCGACACCACTTATCAAACACCCATAATGCAATGATAAGGTCTCTCCCCAGAAAATTTCACCATTGTTAACATCTTGAGTCACTCCGGACATGACAGATTCACATCCTTTGTTATGTAAAACTGGCACCTCCATCACCTGGTTTCACAACACTTCACACCTGGAGACACGTGAGTCTTGGGTCATTAATAGTCCAGTAGTCATGTGAGCTGGAGTGACTATAAATTCTGTAACTAGCCATTAGTCAGTTGAAACTGAAGAAACCTCTTGGATGAAGATGAAACATCTTCGAGAACCTTAAAGAGAAGTTCAGTTGATTTCTACTGAAGCTCCTACAATAATTGTGTGGTAAGGTACTAAAGCCCACCTTGTTTACCCTATTTGCAGTAGGCCAACTTACGAGTTGGAATTGTGTTTTATATTTGTTTTATATTTGTTCCAAAGTTTGACACTGCCAGAGTTGCGGCTGAAAGAAGAATACATCTAAGCAATACATTATTTTAGTGGAATACACTATTGTAAATAGTCAGGACTTCTTGAGAAGCAGTGACGTGCATAAGCTTATTTAAGGCAGCAGTTTTGTGAAAGACTTCTTTTGTGCTTTGGCTGCAGAAGCTGTGTTGCTTTTATCTTGTGCCATAGTTTAAAATTTCTCAAACTGATTTAGCTTTATAGTTTGTATCATGAGAAATATGCAGCTCTCGACCTGCTCATGTTTGCAACTGGTCAGCTAGGGTCAAAACCGAATTCAGAAACTGTGGTTGATTGAACAAGTTGATAATCAGCTTTATGCGACCACTTAGCTTGACTGCAGTTGTTAGGTTTAGTTAAGCCAGATAACAAAAGGTGATCCTGTGTATGTTGACCTTGCTTCGTAGTATCGGCCCCAGGGGTTTGAGGACCAAAGCTCACACACACACACACACACACACACACACACACACACACACACACACACACACACACACACACACACACACACACACACACACACACACACACACACACACACACACACACACACACAGGCACACACTTCACTTACATAGTCTGTGCTGTTGGCCTCCTGGTTATCTTCATCTTCTTCAGCATCACTACCCACACTACTCTCATCTGAACACAACAAAAAGGGAAAAGGAAAATAAAAAACAAGACAATAAAATGTCATTTCAGACTGATGGAAAGGATATGAAGTTTATTCATTTGGGGGTCCCCTAGACAAAGGAAATCTTGAAAATATAGGTTCAGTGATGGGTTCAAAGCCCAAAACACGGTATACATTACAGAACAGACTGAATGGTTTCAACTTAATTTTTACTTGTATTTGTTTTGTCCATTGTAAATATTCCCAAAACACATATACTACATTTTATCTATTATCACTCCACCAAGGAATGCGGCAAAGTTAGGTGACAATCTGCATACGTTTGTCCTGCTGTGAATCTTTCTGTGAAATGTACAAACAGATTTGGATAAAATTTTCAGGGAAGTTCAGAAATGACACAAAGACCGCATGATTAGATTTTACAGTGATGCGGCTTATAATCTGGATGAACAGATTTGTTAAAATTTCTGTACCATTGCGAGAGAGCGGCACGGCGTCATTGTAACTATGACAACGTGAACGCTATGTCAGCTGCCTGCATCAATTCAAGCCATCTGCTACATTTTTTAGTCATGCAATCCGGTATCTGTACATAACACACGCCTGTGCTCAGCACAAAGTCATTTTCTATTTATTTATTTAGTTTGTGGGTAGATCTATATTAAATGGCCGGATTCTATGTTGCCATGATTTCTGAATACATAAACTGAAGAATGAACAGCCTTGGTGGAGTATTGCACTTTGAGTGCTTTTCTTGTTTATTTTGTGTAAAAGTTTCTGTGTCATTATTATTACTGTGATTGATTTAACATATCTAAAATTCCACTGACTCAGGGCTGTAACTGCTTATACTTTGCCATGGAGTGAATGCAGATACTTTACCTGGTGTTACGTCCACATCAGGAACAGCGTGTGGTCTTCCAGGCAGGGGGAAGGTGTATGCAGACTTATCAGATGTCAGTGGTAGAGGAGTTTTAGGAAGACACTTCCTCATCAGCTGCACGGTGGACTCCACCAAACACTCCAGACTTTTACTCAGCAAACATGTCTGTAGACAAACATAAAAACGTATATGCAACATTAACAACTTCAATCAATTTAGAGATACATCTATAGCAAATGATTTGATTATACTATTTTGTACATAAAGATATGCCAAAACATATCAATCAAACTCATCCTTCAAAAGTTAAGAATTGCATTACCAATAATAAAGCATTTTATCTTTTCAAACAGCCGCTTTTCTTTCAATTTTTGATAATATGATCTACTCTGCCTGCTAATTATACTTTTGCATCTCTAAAGCTCTAAGTAATTGTTCCATTTCTATTGTGTGTTGCATTGTGCTCAGTGGGGTTCATCAATGGCACACTGCCAAAACATTTATAGATATCCACATGATCATTCTTCCTAGGACAAATTACATCACTTTTACCATTCATGGTGTGCGATTTCCCATTATAGATGTCTGCATTTCAACTGCAACTGCAGCTGAAGTATGGCTAGTTGTGATTCCAGCTTTAGATATCTACAGTGTAATTCTGACTAGGAAGGTTTCTAGTTTAAGATATTTTTAATTCCTTTAAATTCAACATTTCAGACAGGTCACTTTGTCAGATTAAACCATTTATTTTGGATTGATATGCATATGTGTTTGGCGGTGACTCTGCTCGAGTGATGATCCAGAACAATCTGAGCAAACATGACACAGATAGTCCCTGAGATCACAATCCTCCCAGCACAACCTAAGATTCACAACGTTTGAATGAATACAGTGTGAACACAGAAACAAGGAGACCAACTTAAAAGGTCGTCATTACACAAAATTCAATTTACATAGTTTTAATGTGCAATTTTGAACCATCTGTGTTCTACAGTCCCACAAAACATAAGAAACATTAATTCCCTTTATTCTTTCTTCCTCTATAGGTTAAGAAGCATGTCTCTGAAAGAGCAGTTCAGGTTTGCGGCTTGCTGAGATGAGAAGAAAAGATGTGAAATGCTCCCAGCCTGCTCCTCGTCCTCTTCCACCGACTGAACAGAGTAGATGCAGAGGTGTTCTGCAGCCCTCTTTGTAAAATTATGAGTTATGATATTGAACCTTAGAAAAGGAGGAGGCTGGGGAGGAGACAGAGATTTGCAGATCTGTAGAGGCTGGTGTATCATTGATGTGGTGAGTGTGGAGTGGGCAGAATGAATGAACGCTGCCTCAGTTATAAAGCATGCTAAGTGGGTGGGCTGGACTTAAGTAGAAAAAGATTGGACAGAAGAAGACCTTGTGACATCCTGACTCACTCTGTGCCTATATGAGCTAGTACACAACTTCATATATACATTGTTCTGTTTACATATTAAGTTGAACTAGTCAAAATTATGTTGTACGTATGTCAAACTTGAATTCTAACAAGTAAAAATTAGGGATATCTTGTATTAGACTTTTCATTATGGAAAATGACGCCCTAGACATCTGTAGCTTTATCAGAAGCTGTAGCAAGTCAGAAGCAGCTTGCTTTACAAATAGGCCATTACACTGCAACTGTAATTGCATATGTCAAACCATTTTGTCACCATGTCAGTGTAACCTGAGGTCAAGGTTCGGGTACATGTTGACCACCCGCACCTCAAGAATGAAGATCAAAGCTCATAAACTCCTTCCTGCTGAGCTCTTTATATTTCACAGATTTTTCGAACAATCTTATCCGCCACAGCAGCCACCATTACTTTTGCTAACACTATTCAAATGCTTTGCTGGACCAGTATCTAATAGGAAGCCTCAAATGAGCACAGTCAGGCCCAATAATTTAGACTTGTTGTAATGATGTTTGAGATATCTCGCATTTGAGATTCTGACAAGTCATAAATGAATTACAGATACTTCTAACTATTGTTTTGATGAGTCAGAATTACATTAAAATGTCTGGAATGAAACATTTGACCAGTTTATGTAGGTGCAAATGATAAAATTGACATTTACTTCTGTAAATTAAATTCTAGCCATTCAAACTCAGTTATTAAGTGTTAAAACGGCTTGTCATAGCAGCAAATCACTGACTTTACAATCTTTCTGGTAAAACTGAAATACTTGATCCGCCATGTTTCTCATACTGATAAAAGAGACTGTGATGGAAATGTCATATTTACTCATTCATATATAGTACATTCTATAACCATCTCTTACTGTCTGCTCTGAGCAGAGGCAGCTCAACTGATCTTGGGCTGTGCAAAGTCAAGATAGCTTATCGTGAGAAGTTTTGCTTGCTCTTACAGTCTGTCTTTTAGAGTGTGGTAACTTTACCACGTGAAAGAAAGCACGCGACACATTGCTCACGTTTTATCGGCGTTTTATCTAGAACCTGCTCGATAGCAAAGATTCCATGCGGACGTATGCACAATACATGTTACAGGGCAGAGGTCTTCATGAACAACAAGAGCAGACAACCACCGGAGGTCACTTTCTTAATATGTCACTCTGGCTTCACACTGCCGCCTTGTGGATACACCCCTACATTACATGCATGACCAACTCAACACATCTTAACGTTTTTCACATTACAACATAGAGCAAAAAGCCCAGTGCAGAGAAGATGATGTTTGGCTCCACTAAAACAAAACTGGAATTAGTCAAGCCACCTGTCTCTACCTGTTTTGTTTCGGCTGGGGTGGCTGAAAGAGAGATGAAAACAATAAAGCATGAGTGTTACTACATTTTTGATTCTTTGTCTGTGGATGACATGAATCATCAAGAAAAGTGTAGAGAGACAAGCATGCCAGATCTAATGCAAAGTGAAATCACTATACAGAAAGCAGAAAATGAGTAAGAATGAATACTTCCACCACTCAAAGACTCTCCATCCCTTCAGTCACTTAGCCTTCCTCACCCATTTCACCTTTCCTTTCTAAATGGACCTCTTCGGTGTCAGCTTTTGAGTCCAGTGACACGTGATACACTCGACATATATTAACACACACTCCTAAAGCTAGCTTTGCCCAAATATCAGCCTTGTTAATACCATCTTGCGGTGCAGATTAATTTACACTGAAAAATTCACTTCCAGCGCTGAAACACAAACCACCTGGAATCTTTGTGGAACATCTGGCTGTCGAGTGTGCGGAAGAACGCAAAACATTTAATACCATCAGAATCTGTGTCCATTAGGTTACCAGTTGTGACCTTGTATAAATGCGCACATCACTCTTAGTTTAAGGAAGCAGTTATTTGTCTGCTGTCGTGTGATGCTGCAGGTATTTATTATACCAACAAAAAAAAATCTGACACACAGCCAACACATGCAGAACATACCACTGTAAATGACAAACAGGACTTCAGTAGTTATTTTAATGTTTCTGCTAAATCTGAATGACAGGGCAGTGAAACCTGAACAACGCTGCTGCAATATCTAGATATTAATATCTAGACATTAATATCTAGACAAATATCTAGACATTAATCTAACTTAATCTTTCATATCTGCCTGAATACCATCAAGGTATTCAGTATTTCGACCAAAATATCAATAAGCTATGTTCTAGAACTGTCTGGACACAAGCTGGGGTTTGAGCAAGCGCAGCTGTGTCATCCAGGGCAGTGTTTTTCAACCTTTTTTGAGCCACGGCACATTTTTTACATTGGAAAAATCTTGCGGCACACCACCAACCAAAAATGTTACAAAATGAAACTCTGTACAGTATACACACGTGGACAAAATTGTCGGTACTCCATGGTTAATGAAAGACAAACCCACAATGGTCACAGAAATAATTTGAATGTGACAAAAGTAATAAATAAAAATTCTATGAAAATTAACCAATGAAAATCAGACATGGCTTTTGAACCATGGTTTAACAGAATTGTTTTAAAAAATAAACTCCTGAAACAGGCCTGGACAAAAATGATGGTACCCTTAACTTAGTATTATGTTGCACAACCTTTTGAGGCAATCACTGCAATCATACAATTTCTGTAACTGTCAGTGAGACTTCTGCACGTCTCAGCAGGTATTCTGGTCCACTCCTCATGAGCAGACTGCTCCAGTTGTCTCAGGTTTAAAGGGTACCTTCTCCAGATGGCATGTTTCAGCTTCTTCCTCAGATGTTCAATAGGATTTAGATCAGGGTTCATAGAAGGCCACTTCAGAATAGTCCAATGTTTTCCTCTTAGCCATTCTTGGCTGTTTTAAGTTGTGTGTTTTAGGTCATTATTCTGTTGCAAGACCCATGACCTGCGACTGAGATCAAGCTTTCTGACACTGGGCAGCACATTTCTCTCTAGAATACCTTGATAGTGATGAGATTCCATTGTACCCTGCACAGATTCAAGACACCCTGTGTCAGATGCAGCAAAGCAGCCCCAGAACATAACAGAACCTCCTCCATGTTTCACAGTAGGGACAGTGTTCTTTTCTTCATATGCTTCATTTTTGCGTCTGTGAACATAGAGCTGATGTGCCTTGCCAAAAAGTTCCAGTTTTGTCTCGTCTGTCCATAGGACATTCTCCCAGAAGCTTTGTGGCTTGTCAACATGCAGTTTGGCATATTCCAGTCTGGCTTTTTTATGATTTGTTTTCAACAATGGTGTCCTCCTTGGTCGTCTCCCATGAAGTCCACTTTGGCTCAAACAACGCCAGATGGTGCGATCTGACACTGATGTACCGTGACCTTGGAGTTCACCTTTAATGTCTTTAGAGGTTGTTCTGGGCTCTTTTGTTACCATTCATATTATCCATCTCTTACATTTGTCATCAATTTTCCTCCTGCAGCCACGTCCAGGGAGGTTGGCTACAGTCCCATGGATCTTAAATTTCTAAATAATATGTGCAACTGTAGTCACAGGAACATCAAGCTGCTTGGAGATGGTCTTATAACCTTTACCTTTAACATGCTTGTCTATAATTTTCTTTCTAATATCCTGAGACAACTCTCTCCTTCGCTTCCTCTGGTCCATGTTCAGTGTGGTACACACCATGTCACCAAACAGCACAGTGACTGCTTGTAACCCTATAAATAGGCCGACTGACTGATTACAAGTTTGTAGACACTTGTGATGCTAATTAGAGGACACACCTTGATTGAACATGTCTCTATGGTCACATTATTTTCAGTCTTTTCTAGGGGTACCATCATTTTTGTCCAGGCCTGTTTCATGAGTTTATTTTTTTAAATAATTCTGCTGAACCATGGTTCAAAAGCCATGTCTGATTTTCATTGGTTAATTTTCATAGAATTTTTATTTATTATTTTTGTCAAATTCAAATTATTTCTGTGACGATTGTGGGTTTTTCTTTCATTAACTGAGGGGTACCAACAATTTTGTCCACGTGTGTATGTGCATGGGATATACAAAAAATACACAATGAAAGGTAACATCATAAGATCAGCAAGGTAATATAAATTCTTTTCGGAGTCAGTATACCTCAGAGTGCATTACTGAGCCTATTCAATTGCTGAGCAGGGATTTAAATCTTGTTTTTGGTTTTTTTAAGTGGTTGCAGTCATGTTCTAGGTTACATTTACAGGTGAGTTGTCTGTTAATATTTACTGAAGTAATTGTATAATGAACTCAAGTACCCAACTCCAAGCAGTGATTTTATATTTTAAAAAAGCTAGTCAGGTGACAAGTTTTTTTGAGCATCTTGCTGTGTGTGTCAACACCACACACAGTCCACCAAAAAGTACTGTTTCGAGTGTCTATATCTATAATAACAGCAATCAATTATATGGAAGAGCTATGATGGCCTTGTGGGTAACATGCACACAATGTACCTACAACAATACTTAATATTTAATATTAGTAATGTAAATGTGTGCTTAATGTTATAAGACCTCGCAGTGTGAAACAGTGTATAGAAAATAGATGCAATGGATGTAACTTTGTTTTCTATCTGTATTTCTACATATTTTTCTTGTAATTACAGCCCATAATTAGAGTAATACATTATTATTTTTCTACCATGATGACTTTTACAATGTGGTCATGCACTCCATCATATTTGATGGAGGACACTTGTATACACTCAGTTTCCAACATACTGACACACACTAAAAAGGGCCCAACCAGAACCATTCATCCACCTATTATCTATACACCACTTAATCTTCTGTAGGGTCACGGGGGTGGGACTGGAGTCTGTCCCAGCTGACTGTCAGTGTGAGTGAAGTCAAGGTTCACCCTGGACAGGTCACCAGTCTATCACAGGGCTACACAGATGGACAGACAACCAAGCACACTCACATTCATACCTACAGACAATTTAGAATCACCAGTTAACCTCAGCATGTCTTTGGACTGTGGGAGGAAACCAGAAAACCTAGTTGTACTGAGAGCATGTGGATAGGAACTAATGTGTGAGGTGACAGATCCGGTGGGACACATTAGGAGGACGGAATCTAGAGTAAGGAATGGATTGAGTGATCGGTGTTAATAAAAGTTTAGCCTTAACAGTTACCGCTGCCTCCCGACTCACTGGTCCTATTGTGTGAGGTCACACATAACAGTACATGGTGTCAGAAGCCAAGAAGCCCGTCTCAGGTGGAGACCGGATGACGACGTCGGCGGGAAGCGGCAGTTTTACCGCTAGCTCATGAGTGAAGCTAACTTCGTGGTGATCGACTACGGGCGCGGATAAAGAGGTCCAGAGGACGGCGCGAAGATGACGGATCCCCTGTTTTCAATTAGTCCACCTGAAAATTTCGATTTCAGCAACTATTCGTCATGGCCCAACTGGATTCGCCGTTTTGAAAGGTTTCGTGTAGCAGCAGGACTGGACGGCAAAGACGAAAGCTACCAAGTAAACTCTTTAGTGTACACAATGGGCGATAAAGCCGATGATATTTTGAGCACGCTAGGGTTGAGCGAAGAGGAGCTTAGAAAATACAAGAGTGTAAAAGTAGCCCTCGATAAGCACTTTATTGGCAAACACAATGTCATATATGAGAGAGCACGTTTTAACAAACGATGCCAAGAACCAGGGGAATCAGCTGAATCCTTCATTGCTGCAGTCTATAAGTTAGCAGAAAATTGCCAGTATGGACCACTGCAGGACGAGATGATAAGAGATAGGTTGGTGGTGGGCACACAGTACCAAGGCCTATCAGAAAAACTGCAGATGGATAGCGGATTAACACTGGAAAAGGCAGTGCTACAGATAAGACAGCATGAAGAGATGAAACAGCAGCCAGTTGTGAGAGAGACAAACGTGAAGGACAGGAAAGAGGCAAATGTGGATTTGTTAAAGTTTAAGAAAAAGACTTTCAAAGACAACCAAGCACGAAAATCGTTTGAAACAAAGAGTCACAGTGAAAATCCAAATGGACAAAAGTACTGTGGGCGCTGTGGCAAGTCACCTGCACACTCCAAAAACAACTGTGTTGCACGAGACGCAGAGTGCAGAAAATGTCGAAAAAAGGGACATTTTGCAGTGGTGTGCAGATCAGGCAGAGTTGGAGCAGTCCTGGAGGATGGGGACAATACACTGTTTTTAGGAACAGTGTCAGCAGGAGCACGGCCCAACAACTGGAAAAAGACACTAGAGGTAAATGGCAAAAATGTGACATTCAAACTGGATACAGGAGCTGATGTAACCGTAATACCAGCTGCCATCTACTCAAAAGACCTGCATGGACCACTCACCAGAGCGGAGAAGCCCCTGTGTGGTCCCAGTGGAGAAGCCCTGAAAGTGAAAGGTCAGTTCAATGCTGTCATGAAATACAAAAACAAAATGACAACACAGCCAGTGTACATCATACAGAGACTATCCATCCCTCTGCTAGGCTTTCCAGCTATCACAGCATTAGGCCTGCTTCACCCTGTAGACAGTGTTAAGGAAATGGAGGCTGACATGAAAAAACTGTACCCCAAAGTCTTTACAGGGCTGGGACTCCTTAAAGGGGAGTACAAAATAAAACTGAAGGATGATGCCAAGCCTTATGCATTGTCACTGCCAGGACGAGTCCCACTGCCATTATATGACAAGGTGAAGACAGAGCTGGAGAGAATGGAGAAGATGGGGGTAATTGAGGCTATTGAGGAACCAACAGAGTGGTGTGCTGGAATGGTGGTGGCCCCCAAGCCCAATGAAAAGGTCAGAATCTGCTCAGACATGACTCACCTAAACGAGTATGTTTGTAGAGAACGCCACATACTGCCTGCTGTAGATGAAACTTTGGCCAAATTCGCAGGTGCAACGGTCTTCACTAAATTGGATGCTACAGCGGGATTTTGGCAGGTGCCTCTCCACCCAGAGTCAGTCCCGTTGACCACATTCATCACCCCGTTTGGAAGATACTGCTACAAAAGGTTGCCATTTGGAATCTCGTCAGCACCTGAACATTTTCAAAAGAGACTGTCCCAAATGCTGACAGGACTGGAGGGAACTGTGTGTCATGCAGATGACATACTTGTTTTCAGTTCCACTCGAGAACAGCATGACCAAAGACTGCACCGAGTGTTAGAGCGGCTTCAGGAGGAGGGGCTGACCCTCAACAATGACAAGTGCCAGTTTGCAGTAGAAAAGGTTATGTTTCTGGGTCACATTGTCACAGCACAGGACATTGAAGCAGACCCTGGCAAAATCAAGGCAATCAAGGAGATGCCTACACCCAGAGATGCTGCTGATGTGAAAAGGTTTGTGGGCATGGTGAACTACGTCGGAAAGTTTTCCCCACGTGTAGCTGAACTCACACAGCCACTAAGAGAGCTTCTCAAAGCAGACACAATTTGGGATTGGGGGACAGCACAGCAGTGTGCTTTTGATGAACTACGGCAGGAACTGAGTTCTCCCACGGTCCTGGCTCAGTATTGTCTGAACAGAGAGACAAATTTGCAGCTGACGCTTCCTCCTTTGGATTAGGTGGGGTCCTGTCGCAAAAGCAACCAACAGGAGAATGCGCAGATATGCCCAAATTGAAAAAGAGGCACTGGCGTTGACCTGGGCATGTGAACGCTTCCAGTCTTACCTGGTAGGAATGGACTTTTTGATTCAGACTGATCATAAGCCTCTCATTTCCCTACTAGGCAGCAGAGCTCTTGATGATTTGCCGCCTCGTATTTTAAGGTTCAGATTACGACTGCTCCGCTTCACATACAAAATCGAACACGTCCCAGGAAAGAACTTAATCACGGCAGATGCGCTGTCCAGAGCACCCATCCAAGCCCCGCCTACAATGCAGGACAAGCAACTGGAAGAGGATGTGTGCGTGTCTATTAACCAGATTCTGCAACAGTTGCCAGCATCAGAATGTAAACTCGCACAAATCAGACAGGCACAGGAAATGGACAATACATGCAGGAGACTGAAAGAGTTGGTACAAACAGGGTGGCCTACCAGCAGGAAAGCTCTCCCACATGAACTTCAAGCATATTGGCAATACCACCAAGACTTGTCCATTGCAGATGGACTATTGATGAAAAGTGAAAGACTTGTCATTCCTATTAAAATGCAGGAGGAAATGCTGAACAGGGTACATGACGGTCACCAGGGCATGACAAAATGCATTGCCAGAGCACAACAGCCCATATGGTGGCCTGGTCTGACCAAACAAATCAAACTCAAAGTTGACAACTGCATAGTTTGCGCACAGGAGGTTCACAATGCACCAGAGCCTCTCATGACGACACAAACCCCTAGGCAGCGCGTTGCAGCAGATCTCTTCCAGTGGAATCGTGCCATGTACCTGTTAGTGATAGACTATTTTTCCCGTTACTTTGAAGTTGCAAACCTTGCCTCTACAACTGCAGTCCCAGTGATCAACAAAATGAAGGCCATTTTTGCATGTCATGGGGTCCCTGAAACTCTTGTCACAGATAATGGCCCTCAGTTTTCAGCAGCCGAGTTTGCAGCCTTTGCAGGAGACTATGATTTCAACCATGTGACCACAAGCCCCCACTATCCTCAAAGTAATGGAGAAGCAGAAAGGGCTGTAAGGACGGTCAAATCTCTCCTTAAGAAGGGGGAGGATCCACACAAGGCTCTCATGGCATACAGAGCCACACCTTTGGCACAGGGCTCATCACCTGCACAGTTGCTGATGGGTCGTAATATCAGGGCACCCTTACCTGTCAGTGAGGAAAAACTTCAACCAAGATGGCCAAACCTTCAGCTGTTCCAAGGTAAAGACCAGGACCTGAAACAGAAACAAGCTTCCTGGTTCAACAAGAGACACAAAGCTCGGATACAACAAGAGCTCACACCAGGACAAAGGGTCTGGGTGAAGAACACCAACAACTCGGGGACTGTCAGCAGCCCAGCCAACACCCCACGTTCCTTCAACATTGATATGCCATCAGGATGTCTCAGGAGGAACAGATCTCACATCAGAGTGATTCCTGAGGGCACCACAGTCACAAGGTCGGGGCGGGTTGTTCGCACTCCGCAGAGACTGGACTTATAACCACCACTCATAGAGTAGGAAGCTGTGGTCCACGGGGCAGAATAATCCCCGCACAGCTCTGGGGACCCAGGTTGTCGACCCTGACCCCCAGGCAGGTTCCATGTCATATTTTGTTAAATGGTTGGATACAGAAGTGTTGTAACATTGTTAAGAAAAAAAAAGGGAGAAAGAAGGAAAAAGTAGTTGAATACTATTTGTCACATTGTAAAAGTGCTTGAATGTTAATTGGATCTGAAGTTCAATATGTTTAGTATTTGTTAATGCAGAAGCAAGAACGGTTTGATTGTAAAAGACTCTGCAAGGAAAAAGGAGAAATGTGGACACTAAGCAAAAGGGGGGAGATGTACTGAGAGCATGTGGATAGGAACTAATGTGTGAGGTGACAGATCCGGTGGGACACATTAGGAGGACTGAATCTAGAGTAAGGAATGGATTGAGTGATCGGTGTTAATAAAAGTTTAGCCTTAACAGTTACCACTGCCTCCCGACTCACTGGTCCTATTGTGTGAGGTCACACATAATAGTACACTAGTGAGAACCCAACCAGGCAGAGCGAGAACATGCAAACTCCAAGAACCATCGAGCTGTGAGGCAACAGTACTAGCCAATTAAACCAACCAATTAGATTGAATACCGCTGGCCTCAGTCAGGAGTGATTTGAACATACCTGTGTAGTTTGATACAGTAGTTGAATGCCGCCCTGGGATATCAAAGCCTGTCTGCCTCCAGTTGTCTGGGTTGCATTATGGAGACAGCACAGCAGTGCATGGCGGATTGCTATGGCAACATGATGAGTATCCTTGCTGTGCCAGTCCTCATAAAGTTTCAGGAGACCAGAGATGTAACCCTTGGATACAATGGACCAAACATTTGCCTCTGTGAGGGAGATAAATGGACAGTGAAAAATAGACAGGAAAGAAAGGTCATTAGAATGAGCATCATTTTTAGCTTTCTTCTATTCGCATCTGCTAGTCAGGAATGACAGACCAGTCACAATGTGGACAGGTCAAATCCCCTCAAAACATCAAGAAATCAGGTTAACTTATGAAAAAACATGTGCATTTGTTGTGTTTCTCCACTCAGTAATGCAGGTGTTCCTTGAATTTGTCATCCATATGCATATTAATTCCTAGAGACCTACTCTAAAAATAACCATAACCACTATTTACCTAATTGTCACCTGAAATCAGATTTTCACACTAAATTGTATTGATTTCTGTTATGAAGACTTGCTTTTTGTCCCCAGAAAGAGGTGACTTTTCTGGCAGCACCTTCTCACGAAATGGAATGGCATCACCTTCTTCTACCACAACCGACTGTCCCTCCTAGACAACTTAGGTAACCCTTGGCAGTTTATGAAATTTACCTGTCAGTCATCACTATTTTTGAATGGAGGCATAAATGATCTTATGATCCATTCTCATACATTCTTGGTCCAACCTACTCCTCCATTTTTTGGCGTAGTCACATTATTGAGCATTGTCTCCTATGCCCATCTGTCCCTGTCAGTTTGAAATACATTTTAGAAAAGTTTACTTAAGTGCCATAGGATAATTGCATTCATTTTGCGCGAGCAAACAGATTCAAGAAAGAAGGGAATATATGCACTTAACATGTTTAATAAACACCTGTGCTTCAGTGAAAAGAAAACTCCTTCCTGCAGAGTGTTCATATTGCTGTAAGTTGGTGGACTGTTCCATCTTGGGATTTTTTTTTTGTATTCAAAAAGAGGGCCAACATGCTGTTTAGCGCAGGGGTATTCAACTGAAATTCAAAGTGGTACAGTCAGAGCAAATGTATTAAAGCAAACTTCCAGAAAATCTTAATGTCTAACTTGAATTAGTAAGATAAGATAAGATAAGATAAGATAAGATAAGATAAGATAAGATAAGATAAGATAAGATAAGATAAGATAAGGTAAGATAAGATAAGATAAGATAAACTTTGTTGATCCCACAGTGGGGAAAGTTCATCGTTACAGCAGTTCAAGGAGAAAACAAATAGTATAAAGGCAGTACAGAATAAATAGAAACACACAGTGCAAAAATGCAGAGGACATTATATGCACAGAAGTTTTTTTTTAAGAAGACTATTTACATGAGGTTGAAACAGTTATTGCACACAAGTGCTGTGCATATGTGAGGGGAAAAGTGCAGCAGTAACAGAGGTAGACTAGTTATACGGCGGCATTGTAAAGTCTGACTGATGTTGGGATAAACGACCTGCAGAAATGTCCCTTCTTACATTTAGGGTGTACCAGTCTGTTGCTGAAGGCACTTCTTAAGGAGTTCACAGTCTCGTGCAGAGGGTGGGAGGAGTTTCCGATGATAGATGACAGTTTGACCAGAGCCCTCCTCTCTCCCACCACCTCCATGGAGTCCAGGGATCAGCCACAGACTGAGCTGGCTGTTTTTATCAGTCTGGTGAGTCTGTTCTTACCACGCTCAGAGCATCCCCCTCCCCAGCACACCACTGCATAGAAGACCACCGATGCCACCACAGTGTCATAAAAGGTCCTCAGCAGTGGCCTGCTCACACTAAACAATGTGAGTCTCCTTAGCAGGTATAGATGACACTGACCCTTCTTATACAGAGTCAGTGTTATCTGTCCAGTCAAGTTTGTTATTTAGGTGAACACCCAGGTACTTGTAGGTCCTCACTCTCTCAATGTCAAGTCCCTGGATGTTCAGCGGTGGAGTGTATGAGGGTTTCCTGTGGAAATCGATCACCATCTCCTTTGTCTTGCTAGTGTTCATTTGGAGGTGGTTCTGCTCACACCAGTAGACAAAGTCCATGATGACCTTCCTGTACTCACAGTCGTTCCCCTCTGACACGCATCCTATGATGACAATGTCATCGGAGAACTTCTGGAGATGACAACTGTCTGTGGAGTAGCGGAAGTCCGATATATAAAGGGTGAAGAGGAAAGGTGAGAGTACTGTACCCTGGGGGGCTCCTGTGCTGCAGACCACCACATCAGACACACAGTCCTGTAGCCTCACATACTGAGGTCTGTCTGTGAGGTAGTCCATGGTCCATGCAGTCAGCTGGTCACTGACCCTGCTCTCTCCATCTTCACCCTCAGCAGTGAGGGTTGGATTGTATTGAAAGCACTGGAGAAGTCAAAGAATGTCATCCTCATGGTGTTTCTAGTGTCCTCCAGGTGAGACAGGGATCTTTGCAGCAGGTAGAGGACAGCGTCATCCGTCCCAATACCAGGCTGGTACGCAAACTGCAGGGGATCCATGTTTGGACTCACCAGGGGGCGAAGATGGTTCAGGACGATCCTCTCCAGTGCCTTCATCAGGTGAGAAGTTAAGGCCACGGGTCTGAAGTGGTTGGGGTCCTTGGGGCATGAGGTCTTTGGGACCGGGACCACACGAAATCTTCCACATGGCAGGAACTCTTTCCAGACTCAGGCTTAGGTTGAAGATGTAGCAGACCACCTGACAGCTGGTCTGCACAGTCCCTGAGGAGTTTAGAGCTGATGCCATCAGGACCCATGGCTTTCCTGGCTCTGGTCTTCCTAAGCTGCATTCTCACCTGATCCATTTTTGGTGTGAAGAGAGGAGGAGAAGGTGGGGGGAGAGAGGAGAGTCCCAGAGATGGTGGTGGTGAAGGAGGTAATGGGGAGGGGGCGAGCAGGCAGGAGGAGCTGGAGGTAGGCTGGACAGGGCTCAGGCTGGAGGGGGAGGGGATGAGACCAGTATCAAATCTGCTGAAAAACAGGTTTAACTTGTTGGCCCAGTCTCTGTCCCCGGGTTCAGGCTCCCCCTTTTTGCCCTTGCCCTGCCCTGATATGGTCTCTCTTGTGTTGTTGTTCTGCAGCTGATCCCCCATTTTCCTCCTGTAGCTGGCCTTGCCCTCCCTGATCTTCCTGTCAAGATCCCTCTGTACCCTCCTCAGGTCTTCTCTGTCACCAGACTTAAAGGCCCTCCCTTTCTCCAGCAGCAAGGCTCTCAGCTCAGGAATCACCCATGGCTTATTGTTTGAGAATCACCGTACCCTCCTAGTGGGTACGATGGTTTCTACACAGAAGTTTATGTATCCCATGATGCAGTCCGTTAAACCGTCAATGGCCTGTCCATGTGGCCCACAGAGCACCTCCCAGTCTGTGGTGTTAAAACAGTCTTGGAGTGCCTCATTGGCCTCCTCAGACCACTGCTTCACACACTTTTAGGTTGGGGGTTGTTTCTTCAGCAGGGAGCAGATGGACCAGGTTGTGGTCTGAGCTGCCAAGCGGGGGGAGGTTGGAGCAACTGCAGGCATCTGCTGTGTTTGCATAGAGCAGATCCAGAGTTTTGTTGTCCCTGGTGGGGCAGTCCACGAACTGATGGAAGGTGGGGAGAGTGGCAGCTAGGGAAGCATGGTTAAAATCCCCAGTGATGAGGAAGAAGGCTTGAGGATGCGTTGTCTGTAACCGTGAAACCACACTGTGGGGGAGCTCACAGGCTGAGTCGGCGTTGGCCGAGGGAGGGATGTACACCGTTACTGCAATAATGTGAAAACTCCTTCGGGCAGGTAGTACGGCCGGATGCTAACAGCTAGCAGCTCAATGTCCCTGGTACACCGTTGCTCCTTGATATAAATGTTCCCTGGGTTACACCACTTGTTGTTTACAAACATCACTACTCCCACCTTTCTTCTTAACACTCTCCCTCATGTCTCTGTCCGCTCTGATCGGATGAAACCCGTCGAGCTGCACCAGTGAGTCCGGTGTAAGCTCGCTCAGCCAGGTCTCCATGAAGTGAAGTAGACCGCACTCTCGGTATTCCCGCTGTAGCCGCATTAGCGTCACTAGCTTATCCGTCTTATTTAGGAGAGACCTCACGTTTCCAGTGATAACTGATGGAAGGCATGGTTTGTACCGTCGTCTCCTTTCGCGGCATTTTACTCCGGCTCTGCATCCCCTCCTTCTCCTCCTTAGTTTGGCGGGGATCTCCGGTCACGCTTCGGGATGTAGCCTAGCCTGGCTAAGCGCTAACAGCTGCTCCCGAGTGTAAACAACAGCTGGGCTATGGCAGAGAGTGTTCGCCGATGCAGTATTTAAGAGTCCAGAAAACAGTAAAAAAAACACAGCAGCAGTCTCACCAGCTTAACACCAAGGAATGGACATGTGCCGGAGCGACGACTGTAGAAAAGAAAAAAAGTACAGAATAGCTAAAAGTGTGAAAAGGTCACTATAAACAAAGAGAGGGGTCGGAGCTGCTGCAACTGGCTGCCGCTCATTCAGCACCATCTTAAGTTTGTGTGATATATGTTGATGTAACGTGATAGTTGTATTAGTGTCTGCATGTAATCAATAACTGACCGTCAAATCAAGTAAACTCAGTACGGTTCAAAAACATTTTGACAACATTTATTAATGTTAATGTTATTATGTTATTATCCCTTATTAATCCCACGAGGGGAAATTCTGATTTTTTCATATCTCCCAATTGGGGGGGAGTCAGAGTGACGGGTCAGCCACAGTACAGTGCTCCTGGAGCAGGAAGGGTTAAGGGCCTTGCTCAAGGGCCCAACAGTGGCCACATCAGGGCTTGAACCTCTGCGCCACCACTGCCCCCAAAATTTAAAAAGGGTCTGGTCTTGAACCAGCAACCTGCAGCTCTACAGGCAAATCCTTAACTCACTGAGCTACAGAGCAGATTAATAAATAACTTTTGATATAACTGTACATCTTAAAGTGAAAAATTATGACTGAACAACCTGAACCAACTTATATACATCTTTAATAATGCTTAAATCTCAGAAATTTAAACAGTTGAACACTTTTAAATTTTTTTCCCCCTTAAATCACTCCCCTTATACCCCTGCTGCTTAATGAGAGAATTGAGCTGCCAGTATTCTGAATCATGGTCTGAACGGTGTCAGGGTCATTCTCAAACACATTTGGAGCTCATTGGTGAGTCTGGAACCATATTTAGTTTGGATTATACTCATTGTTGAGAAGCTGGCTTACATCTGTATGTTGAGCCAAACATAGTCAACATGTGCAGAGTGACTTTTCTCTCGGTGTCGATTTGTTTATTACTCCGCCAAGGAACGCGGCAGAGTTATGTGACAATCAGTGTACATTTGTCTGTGAATCTGTCTGTGAATCTGCAACATTACTCAAAAACAGACTAATGGATTTGGTTTAAATTTTCAGGGAAGGTCAGAAATTACACGAGGACCACCTCATTAGAGTTCTGCAATGATGCATTTATAGTCTGGATCCACAGATTTGTTAAGGATTTTCCATTGCAAGATATATCGGCCGGCACGGCGTTGCCGTAACCATGACAACAAGTGAAGGCTGTGTCAGTTACCTGTATCAATTCACTTGACCCGTTACATATTTAGGTCATACAATTCAGTATCTGTACTACATAACATACGCATGCACAATACATGCCTGTGCTCACACAAGGTAATTTATTTATTTAGTTAGTTTGTGGGTCCATCTATTGTTATAAGAGTGTATGGCTCTGTTTTGAGAGAGAGAAAGCAGTGTGTGTGTGTGTGTGTGTGTGTGTGTGTGTGTGTGTGTGTGTGTGTGTGTGTGTGTGTGTGTGTGTGAGAGAGAGAGAGAGAGAGAGAGAGAGCGAGAGAGCACGAGATATCCGAGACAGAGCGAGATATCCGAGCGGCCCTGAATGCAGCGAGAGCGAGCGAAGACGACGAGTTAAAAGAAGAAGAGTTAAGAAGTGTAGCTTCTGGGTTAGTGCAACTGTACGGTATTACCACAGTCAATTTACAGTTAAAGGCTGCAGCATTCGCAGAAAAGGCCGGGCTCCTGTGTTTTGCCTTCCACAACCGCTGGTGAAGGGGGTTAACCACAAAGTGAACTAAGGGAACTTCAGCCCTGGAGAACCGACCTCCCCTGTGCTTTCTGACCACGGTCGGGCAGCTGAGCAGGAACGGTTAACACTATATTAAATGACCAGATTCTATGTTGCCGTGATTTCTGAATACACAAACTGAGGAATGAACAGTCTTGGCGGAGTACTGCATTCTCTGAGTGCTTTTCTTGTTTATCTTTTTGTCCATCCTCCTCTCATCTGTCCCTCACTTGTTTTCTAAACTCAGCTGCGATGTTTGCTGGAATGCAGAGACCAATTAATTGGCTGAGTAGCGTCACGTGGGATGGCTAAACTCGTACCTAATTGGTCTGTGTGTTTCCTGAGCTGATAAACTAATGCCGTAAATGCTGAAAAAGCTGCGCCAGTGAAATAGAAGCAACCCATCAAATTTAAAATACCCGAAATGCCTTGTTTCAGGGATTTTGAGTCATTCTGCGCTGCAGATGGGTTAATTGCATTAAAATTTTTTAATCTGATTAATTATAGTGCTGGATTAATCCACGTTAACAGGCTAATTTTGACAGCCCTAATTTTTATATATATATATATATATATATATATATATATATATATATATATATATATATATATATATATATATATATATATATAAATTATTATTATTATTGTTCTTAGATCACCCTTGTTTTCTTCAGCTGTTCATTTTAATGTCTGGTACAGCTAAAGGTACATTTGTTTGGACAAATATAATGATAATAACCATAATAACCAATCAGTTATTACATCAATAGCTATGCCATTGTACTGCCAAAAACAGTGCTTTTAGGCATTCCATGTTTTCTTTTCTGCCTGTTTTTGTCACACAGGACTTAGTACTTGATTGCAAACCATTGTTTTTGGTGAGTGCAGTGATGTGTCTTGGCATGCTCTCCACCAGCTCCTGACATTGCTCTGCTGTCACAGCAGCCCATTCCTGTTGCACAAATTCAAACAAATTTGCTTTGTTTTTAGGCTTGCGGTTCTCCATTTTGTGTTTGATGATTTTCCACAGATTTTCAACTGGATTTAGATCTGGTGATTGAGCAGGCCAAGGCATGGTTCCAATGTTCTCTTTCTCCATCCAGGCTTTAATTGACCTTGCCGTGTGGCAAGGGGCACTGTCTTGTTGGAAAATCCAGTCATTTGAGACAGGAAAGAGTTTTCCAAGAGTAGCCCTGTACAAGATCTGGTACATTCGCCCTTCACACAATTGCAACAACCCCAGATCGTCACTGATCCACCCCCATGTTTTACTGTAGGGGCAAGACAGTCTGGTTTGTAGGCTTCTCCAGTCTTCCTCCTAACCAGTAAGTTGGCTGGACTGGGCATCAACTGAAAATTGGATTCATCACTGAAGAGAACCTTAGCCCAATCATCAATAGTCCAATCCTTGTAATCCCCAGCAAAGAGTAACCGGGCTTTCCTCTGCCTTTCTTTGATGAAGGGCTTCTTCCATGTCCAGTGTGACTTCAGACCAGCTTCAAGAAGTTGGTTTCCAACTGTTCTTGCCAAACAAGTCACGTTTTTTTAAGGTCCCTGGAGGTCTGACAACGATTCTTGACAGGAAGGGAGGAGTGCACAGGTCATCTTGTGCCATAGAAAGACGTTTCCTGCCACGACCAGCTAGCAATTTGGTAGTAGTATGTATGCATGTATGAATATGTATATATACACTATATTGCCAAAAGTAGTCACTCACCTGCCTTGACTCGCATATGAACGTAAGTGACATCCCATTCCTAATCCATAGGATTCAATATGACATCGGTCCACCCTTTGCAGCTATAACAGCTTCAACTCTTCTGGGAAGGCTGTCCACAAGGTTTAGGAGTGTGTTTATGGGAATTTTTGACCATTCTTCCAGAAGCGTATTTGTAAGGTCACACACTGATGTTGGACCAGAAGGCCTGGCTCTGAGTCTCCACTCTAATTCATCCCAAAGGTGTTCTATCGGGTTGAGGTCAGGACTCTGTGCAGGCCAGTCAAGTTCATCCACACCAGACTCTGTCATCCATGTCTTTATGGACCTTGCTTTGTGCACTGGTGCACAGTCATGTTGGAAGAGGAAGGGGCCAGCTCCAAACTGTTCCCACAAAGTTGGGAGCATGGAATTGTCCAAAATGTCTTGGTATGCTGAAGCATTCAGAGTTCCTTTCACTGGAACTAAGGGACCAAGCCCAGCTCCTGAAAAACAACCCCATACCATAATCCCCCCTCCACCAAACTTTACACTTGGCACAATGCAGTCCGACAAGTATCGTTCTTCTGGCAACCACCAAACCCAGACTCGTCCATCAGATTGCCAGGTGGAGAAGCGCGATTCGTCACTCCAGAGAATGTGTCTCCACTGCTCTAGAGTTCAGTGGCGGCGTGCTTTACACCACTGCATCCGACGCTTTGCATTGCACTTGGTGATGTATGGCTTGGATGCAGCTGCTCGGCCATGGAAACCCATTCCATGAAGCTCTCTGCTGAAGCACTGTTCTTGAGCTAATCTGAAGGCCACATGAAGTTTGAAGGTCTGTAGCAATTGACTCTGGAGAAAGTTGGCGACCTCTTCGCACTATGCACCTCAGCATCCGCTGACCTCTGTCAGTTTACGTGGCCTACCACTTCGTGGCTGAGTTGCTGTCGTTCCCATACACTTCCACTTTCTTATAAAACAGCTGACAGTTGACTGTGGAATATGCAGTCTGCATGCACCTAGGCATGCAGACTGCTTTTATAAACATTTGTGAAAGAATGGGTCGCTCTACGGGAGCTCAGTGAATTCCAGCGTGGAACTGTGATAGGATGCCATCTGTGCACCAAATCCAGTCCTGACATTTCCTCGCTCCTAAATATTCCACAGTCAACTGTCAGCTATATTATAAGAAAGTGGAAGTGTGTGGGAATGACAGCAACTCAGCCACAAAGTGGTAGGCCACGTAAACTGACGGAGCGGGGTCAGCGGATGCTGAGGCGCATAGTGTGAAGAGGTCGCCAACTTTCTGCAGAGTCAATTGCTACAGACCTTCAAACTTCATGTGGCCTTCAGATTAGCTCAAGAACAGTGCTTCAGCAGAGAGCTTCATGGAATGGGTTTCCATGGCTGAGCAGCTGCATCCAAGTCATACATCACCAAGTGCAATGCAAAGCGTGGGATACAGTGGTGTAAAGCACGCCGCCACTGGACTCTAGAGCAGTGGAGACGCATTCTCTGGAGTGACGAATCGCGCTTCTCCATCTGGCAATCTGATGGACGAGCCTGGGTTTGGCGGTTGCCAGGCTTTTCAAGGCACTCAAAGCGCTTCACAATGAATCCATTATTCATTCACTCACACATTCTCACTCGGTGGTGGTAAACTACATCTGTAGCCACAGCTGCCCTGGGGCAGACTGACAGAAGCGTGGCTGCCAATCCACGCCTACGGCCCCTCCGACCACCACCAACATTCACACGCATTCATACTCCAGTGTGAGTAGCAGCACTGGGGAAAATGACCTGTATATCCACTGGAGCAGGTGGAGATCACATCACACTCACTGCTTTGATACTTTCAGCTTCCCCTCTTTTATAGCAACTCTTTTCATTATTGTTTCCAGATGCTTTCATCTTGATCCTTTTATTTTCATCCTCCTGCTTTGAAGCTCAATGCTTCCAGAGACGCTTGCTTAGCTGAGACAGTCTTACAAAATTTACAGATGTTTGTCTTGCCTGTAAGATTCTACATGACTTGGTTCCTCATTCTTTTATTTCCTTTATAAAGCAGAAAACAACTGATAACAGAAACACAAAATTCTAAATATATCTTCCATGCATTTATCATATATTCAAAATTAATAATAATTTAAACAAAACATCATAGTAAAAGGCAATCAAGTGTTTGACTATACTTCATAACTTAAGCTAGCTCTTCCTATTTAACTAATTTTGTGTCTTTTGTGACTCTCATCACATCTGACCAAAGAAAATGTGTAAAAAAGCCAATTAGCTTCACTCGCATATTTACAGAAAAGTCTGTTATCTAATGTGCACTGTCCCTTTTCTTTTTTGTAAAAAGTCTGCAGGATGTGTTTGGTTTTACTGATGGAAGTTTAATCAATAAAATAGTAAACTGGAAGCTTCAGCTAATAATTTGCAAATGAAAGTAGTATTTCTAATTTAAAAAAGAGAGAATAAGACTCATGACTGTTTTTGTTTGTATTGTTGGGTTAGTGCTGTAGAATCCACCACTGTGAACAAGCATGCATAAAGGTTTCAGTCTGCAAACTGGAACTGATGATACTAAAAAGTACAGCCTGTTTGTACCAAACATTACAAAGAGTACATTATGTCATGTTTACATTATTTACTATGTGAACATGGGTAGTTTCACTCACCGACTCCATTTCTGCCAGCTATTTGAGATTTGGCCATAATTTAAATACTGACTTTTGTTTGAGAATTCATGATAATTTCACGACTTCTTTCATACACTTGCTGAAACAGCAGCAGTATTTTTTTCAAGTTACTTGCTACCACTTAGAGCCAGACTGACACATTACATCTAAAAGTTTGCTATGACCTTCACAACAAACCATGGCCTTCATGTTCAATGATATAAAGGAGAGACATTGTTCGTATTATAAAACTGATCTGTTTTTACAAGTATCTCAAGCATGGAATGCTGGCAGTGGAGATATGTTTAGATAACTGTGTAGGGAAGCTTGTCTGATATCTTGCAAAACTGATCGCTGAAAAAAGATTCAGGTTGTCCATCTGAAAGGCTTAAAGGCATTGAAATAACTTTTGTGACCTTAAATGATTCTCATTTTGCACTGTCTTCTGGTCAAATTAGTATTATTTGTGCTATACTTTGGTTTATGACTAAATTCCTAATGGAAAACAAATGACATGAAGCATGTTAGCGTACTGACTCACCGCCTCACAGAGCTGCTTTGCCTAGCTGTAGACTCCTAATTTAAGTATGTCACTCTTGTAATCCTTATTATTTTTTATTCGTTTCACTGGAACCAGCAGTTTATATCAACTTAAGGCTTGTTAAGTCCTAAATGAGAGGACAAGGCATTTCTTGTTCAAACCCATTTTCACTGCTGTAGGTATACTGTAACTGAATGACAGGTAACAACTATGACTAGTTGTCCATGGTATAAGAGAAACACACCATTAAATAGGAAAATGGCCTCAGAAATGTAAGCATTCCTGATGTGTCCCTGGACAAATGGCTTAAGTAGCAATGTGTAGGGATGAGGATGAGGATGATGATGATGATGATGATGATGGAATCTACCAGCTGGAAATTGATGAAGGTTGGGAAAAACTTACTTGTGTACAGCAGAGCAGCAAAGGCATTAATAGCTGCCCTAAAAAAACAAAACAGAAGCGGTAATTAGGGTCTCAGATATTCACATTAACACATTCTTTGCTATGAAAAGACAACAGCAATATATTGCTGTGCTTATGCAAGCAAGTGTGTGTGTGTGTGTGTGTGTGTGTGTGTGTGTGTGTGTGTGTGTGTGTGATTATGAGTGTGAGGATACATTAATGTATACCAAATTAATGTTTTTAAATATTTAGCCATCAGCCTGCCTGCTGTATGGTTCTGCCTGTGAGTCAGTTAGACCCTGGCCAAACAGCTTCCTGCTTGTCCATTTGTGTTCCTGGATTGATAGATGCCTCTGCTGTTCCAGAGTCTGTTCCTAGGTCAATCAATGTCTCTCCTGGTTCCACATCCCCTACTTTTGAGGTAGAGGTGGCTGAGTTTCTCCCGTTGTAGAAACTACTTCCAAGTCAGCTGTAGTTTTCCCTGCTCCTGAAAAAAAATTCATCTTTGACCCTCAGCCACAGAAGAATCAGTTTGCTCTCCCCCTGCTGGAACTTGGCTCAATCACCGCTGAGGTTCCACGTCTGCCGTGGTCTCCAACTCAACCCCAAGAGGGTTTCTCCCTTTGCTGCCAGCTTCCTGCATGGGTCATGCCACCACTCCAACAAGGTTCCATCTTCACCACAAGCCTTTTGGCCAACCCCCCATTTGCCTGCCCATTCTCCAGGCCATCCACCTGAGTCTCTATTCCTTGCCCTGTGCTTCCCTGTCAGTGTCTTTCTCTGTTTGTCTTCATACATTGCATTGATCTGACCCAAGCATGCATCACCTTGGTGACAGCATTGTGTGTCATGCAGAGGTTCTCCACAAAGTTAAATTTCTAACCAGTTTTAACACACATTTTGTGGTACACTTTTATGCCCCAGTTCTTTTAACTTTTTTTGTTTAATTTTTTTTACAAGATGAAAAATTTTAACAATGGGATGTCTGGATCTTAAGTACTAACCTTGTTAAGGATGGCAAACACACTGGAGGCCTACTGTGGACAGTATCACACAAACCATGCCTTCTGTAAACACCAAAGACTATATTTCATTCCAGAAGGCAAATAAAAATATCACTGACCTTAAGGAGGACATACGACGGCTTTCCGATGAACTGACAAAAAGATTCCCTTTTGTCCAGTTTCATGGAGGTCGCCGTGGGGCAGTCCAACATATTGCCTTGATCAACAGCACTATTCAGGACACAGCTGTGTGGGGTCCTGCTATTTGTCCATTCTTCTTCTGGCTCGACTCCCAGCCATCAGCCATCACCCATCAGGAGCATATCACTCTGTTCCCTGGGCAGCTTTGAGACACTCTGATCACTGTCTGATCCATCTCATCCCCACATACAGGCAGAAACTAAAATCTCCAAAGCCTGTGGTTAAAAATGTGAGGACATGGACCAGTGAGGCAAAGCAGGAACTTCAAGCCTGTTTTGACTGTACAGACTGGAGTGTTTTTGAACCTGCCAGCAACAACCTGGATGATCCGACAGACACTGTGACAGCTTACATCAATTTCTGTGAGGACATGTGTGTGCCAAACAAAACTTTTAGGATTTACAACAATAACAAGCCATGGTTCACCACCAAACTGCGACAGCTCTGCCACGCCAAGTAGGATGCCTATAGGAGTGAGGACAGAGACCTGTTTAAAAAGGCCAGGAACACACTGAACAAAGAGATTAGAGTGGCTAAGAAGAGCTACTCTGAAAAGCTGAAGAACCGGTTCTCAGTTAACAACCCTGCTTCAGTGTGGAGAGGCCTTTGAGAAATCACCAACTACAGGAGACCCTCCCCTCCTGCTGAAGCAAACTCTGAACTGGCCAACAACCTTAACGCCTGTTTTATGACTTCCGTGTCTGCGAGGTCCATGCGGCTCTGTGCAGAAAAATTGCGTCACTTTAGCAGCCACACCCCCTCGAGCGGCCCTTCTCATGCGGAAAATTTCCATGCATCTCCACATTTTTCTAACTAGGCGGACGGAGCCGCGCAGAAAAACATGGCAGAGGACCTACTCATAGCTGAAGTCCAAAAATACGGGAACTTATACGGTTCATCACACAGAGATCACCGGGACAACCGAGTTCTGGACAATTCATGGTGTGAAATGAAAACTAATTTCTGAAATGCTTTTATTTGGTAAAATGACATGTTGTAAGTGGTGTAAACAATGGCAAAGCAGAGTAGACCAGGTAGACGTGTTTGCGATACACTGCCCCCTGCAGTTTGGGTGCAGACACCGCACGGAGTATGAATGCACAAATGTTCTATCGCGCATATTTCCGTGCGGCTCATTTCTGCGTGGTTCGTTCATGTGGAAAATATAACCCAGTCTTAATACCTTCTACTGTAGGTTTGAAAGTGATGCATTCACACCTCTCACCCACCCAACCACCACACAAGGAACCCCTCACGCTGTATCCCAAACTACTCCCCCCGTCACACTCACAGTGTGTGAAGAAGAAGTGAACCGGCTCCTTCAGAGGCAGAAGACTAGGAAAGCATCAGGACCTGATGGAGTGTCACCCTCCTGTCTTAAAGTCTGTGCTGACCAGCTGGCTCTAATCTTCATCAGGATCTTCCACAGTTCTCTGGAACTATGTGAAGTCCCCTCTACATTCAAACATTCCACCATCATTCCAGGTCCTAAGAAACCCTCCATCACAGGACTGAACGACTATAGACCAGTAACTCTGAAATCTGTGGGCATGAAGTCATTCGTTGAGCCACCTGAAATCCATAGTAGGACCCCTGCTGGACCCCCTGCAGTTTACTTATCGCGCAAACAGGTCGGCTGATGATGTAGTCAATCTGGGACTGCACTACATCCTGCAGCACCTAGATGGCCCTGGGAGTTATGCAAGGATGCTATTTATGGATTTTTTTTTCCCGGCATTCAACACCATCATCCCTGAAATCATCTCCACCAAACGCTCCCACTTCAACGTTTCTCCACCCATGTGTCAGTGGATCACCAGCTTCCTGACAGACAGGAGGCAACGGGTGATGCTGGGAGATGTCTCTTCAACCCCCCAGACTGTCAGCACTGGCACCCTCCAGGTGTGTGTCCTGTCTCCCCTACTCTTCTCCTTCTACACCAACGACTGCACCTCCAAGCACCCAGCTGTTAAACTCCTGAAGTTTGGAGCTGACGCAACAGTCATTAGCTTTATCCAGGACGGAGACGAGTCTACATATCGACAGGAGGTTGAGCAGCTGGTGATCTGGTGCAGCCAGAACAACCTGGAGCTGAACATGCTCAAGACTGTGGAGATGATAGTGGACTTCAGGAGATATCCCTCATCACTGCTCCCCACACCATCAGCAACAGCTGTATCAGCTGTGGAGTCCTTCAAGCTCCTGGGGACTACAATCTCTCAGGACCTAAAGTGGGAGAAGATCATCTGCTCCATCCTGAAAAAGGCTCAGCAGAGGATGTATTTCCTGCAACAGCTGAGGAGACACGGCCTGCCACAGGAGCTGTTGATCCGGTTCTACACTGCAGTCATCTAATCTGTCCTGTGCACCTCTGTCACTGTGTGGTTTGGATCAGACACACGGCAGGACAGAAACAGACTACAGCGCACAGTACAGACTGCAGAGAACATCATCGGAGCCCCCCCTGCCCTCTATCCAGGAACTGTACTCTGCTAGAACCAGGAAGAAGGCAGGGAACATCATCAAAGACTCCACTCACCCTGGATATGAACTGTTTTCCCCCCTCCCCTCTGGCAGGCACTACAGAGCCCTGTATACAAAACCTATCAGACACAAAAACTGCTTCTTCCCCACTGCCATCGCTCTGATAAACAGATGAGCCATTCCTACACAGCTGTACAATAGTCAGTACTCCAATGGACATGTACAGTATTTTTTTGCACCATGAACAGCATTCTCTGCTTTTTGCACTGCATCATGCAATTATCATTTGCACTACCATGTTAATAGCAATTATCATTTTTGCACAATTGTATTTATATATATTCCTTTCTAGCTGTAAATTTCTATGTATATTGTGTTATATTTAATTTTATTACTACTATTTTTTTTATTTTCCTCTCTGTTCCTCTTTCTATAGTTTCTTTATTTTTTATTATTCTCTGCCATATTCCTAGGGTGACACCAACAGCCAAAACCAAATTCCTTGTATGTTGTGTATGTACTTGGCCATTAAAGCTGATCCTGATTCTGATTCTTGGTCAGAGGTGGCTGTCCACGGTCCCAAGGATGCTCAGAGGGGACTGCTTCATCTCCTGGGTTGAGCCTCTCCAGTTACTGACTGATGCTCCCGCTACTGCGTTTCTGGCAGCTCCTCACTCAAATTCCCCTCTGACAATGGCCCCAGCAGCCGCAACTTCTTTGACGCTGGTGGATAACAGTGCGAGGGTGACTTCCCACTCCACTGGAAGCCAAATCAGTGGTCCTCATACCATCCAAAGACCTCTTTTTCTCTGCATAAATGCCTGAAAGAGGCAATTATGAAACTTTTGGGAAGTTTTCCCTGCTCCTCTCCCATCTTTGACACGACCTCACCACAACACCGACCTGCTCAGTCATCTCCTAATCCTCAATCACCATCATCTCCTCATCCCATTTTCCCTTCAACCACATCAATAGTTGGAGACTCCATCACCAAATCACCAAAAACATCCGCTTCTTCAACGCAGCCACACACTGCCTCACACTGCGAGCAATAGTTCACGTGAGTTCTAATGACACAGCTTGTCAGCAGTCTGAGCTGACCAAGAAGGAGTTCAATGACTTTTTAAACGTCTTAAGTAACTGTGGAAAGCCTTTTTTAAAAACATTTCTAGCATCATTCACACACTAGCCCGTGGCGGTGGGCGCTTCAGCAGAATCCTAAGCCTCAACATAGTACTTCATTCTGGTTGTATAACCCACAAAATAGGTTTAATTGGCCCTTTTTCTTTTTTGGGAATCGTTCCTCGTCAGCAAATCAATAAGTTATTGAGTGAACTTACTCCCGCTCTGCCTCCGAGCTCCACTATAATTTTATTTAGCCTCTCACTTCACCATACTGACATGGTTTATGCTTTATATTTCAGAACTCATAACCCCCTGTTCTACCCCAAGACCCCTCAGATCAGAGAATCAATGTTGGTGAAAGTTTCACAGTCTAGGGCTGGGCCATTCAGTTAATTTGGAATTGGGGCCAGTTCATGAAACGGAGAAAAAATAAGGGGCCGGACAATATGAGTAATCATGGTAACAAAAAAAGAAATTATAACAAAATCAATATATTGTAGTTTGTAACTGCTTAACAATGCACACTGTGATACACTGACACACATAGGCCCAAGGCATTGCTACATTAAAATTTTCAACATTGTTCAAAAATCAGACCAGGTGAGCAATATCCAAGCCATATTAACAGACAATTAGGGAAATGCAATTAACTAACAGAAAATGTGCACTTAATTGTATATAACTGTACCAACACAACTTTACAGGTCACTGTCCTTTATATTTGAGACTGCACTCTTTTGAACAACAGGCAACATCAAATTTATCTCCACCACCACCAACAACAACAAAAATAGCAAAGTGCATAGTATGGTACAGAATAGAATTGCAACAACATAGCAGTGCCTGGTATTTGATCAAGGCAATGTATTTCAAACTGCAGCACTCAGTTCAGGTGAGCCAAATCAGTTGTTTAGAATTGAATTTATTTAACTAGCAAACAACTTCCCAGTGCACCAACAAATACAAAACAAAATGGCATATTATGCCTCTGAATAGAATTATAACAACATGCAAGATATTTTATCAAGGCAAAATGCTTCAAATTACATTTAACAATAATCACTTCATCCATTTTAAGACAGAAAAATTACTGTGACAATCCCTTAGTTGGTCTCTCTACAATGTCAGTGTTCAGCAGTTCTTCTGCTGTAGACAAAAGTACACAGACATCTGGTGAGGGCTTTTCACTACATTTTTTTGTCTTATCTGTCTATATTGAAATTGACTGAATTAATGAAATTGCATCAGACACCTCAATATTTAGTCCAGCTGAGCCACTCCACCTCAAAAAAAAAAAAAACAGTAAGTGGATAATATGAGATGAATAACATGTTAATTACATCATACTGTTCAAAAATCAATTCTCATTGCTTGCTTTACTGTTAACTTGCTGCAACGACTGTTGCAAGTCATCTGACGACTGAATGTCAGTGAGTTCCAGTTGTAAAGACCCCTCGCCCAATGATGATACCAGCTCCTTTGCTTTCAATGCAAAGTCTGCTTCAACATTCACACAGAAAGGGTCCTTCATAAATCTCATAACTTCAGTGGAGATGCTGAAATCATCAAACCTACTGGCAAAGTTGTTTTTCAAAGAGTCAATAAAGCCTGACATCAGTAATTTGCAGGCCACATTTCCTCAATGTGGGGTAGTGGAGCATTCTTCCAGTGCAAAGATCAGCAGAGAAGAGTGAGAGCTTTCTTTGAAAAGCATGAAGCTTCTCCACAAGCTCCGCAGCAGTCTTATCTCTGCCCTGCAACTCCATGTTTAGTTGGTTCAAATGATGGAAAACGTCGCTCAGAAAGCAAACAGCGGCATTAAACTCGTCGTTTTCCATCAGAGACAGAAACTTGCCAGATTTTTTCAATTTTGAAGTCCAGAAAAACACCAGAATGTCCTCTCTTAGTTCACCAAAACGCTTCAATGTGTTTCCTTTGCTAAGCCATCTAATGTCATTGTGAACGAGTAAATCATTATATTCTGCAGACATGTCAGTCAACAGTTTGCAGAAAAGGCGGTGCTGTAAACTGGAGGTACAACAGATAAAGTTTATAATTGCCATGACAGAGTCCATGGTCTCTTTTAACTCACCACTGAGCTTAGCACACAGGAGGCTTTGGTGGATGAGGTAATGTAGAGCTCTCATCTGCGGAGCTGGGGCTGCCAGCCTCGCGGCCAGCCCCCGATCCCTGCCTGCCATCGAGGGTGTCACCAGCATGTTGATGCATGTCAAATCCAAGTTGTTCTCCTCAAAGAACGAAATAATTTTGGTGAAAAGAATCCCACCAGTGGTGTGCCCCTCCATGGGAATTAGTCCAAGCAGATCCTCGCGAAAAAGTTCCCCATCAAAAAATCGCACATAGAGGCACAGCTGTGCAACATCAGTGTTATCTGTCGACTCATCTACGGCCAAAGGCATCACCTCAGCTTTCCTCGGGTTGTCCATAACCGTCTCAAAAATGTCCGATGCAAAGTACTCCACTCTCCTCATATTTGATGTGTCAGATATTGGAATTTGCTTGATAGAATCAATAATGGTTTTTCAAGGTTTTCTCATCTGCTACCACCTCTTCAATGGATGATAGCATACACTCCTTGATGGTCTCTGAGTCTGTAAACTTTTCTTTTCCTTTTTCCTAATATCCATGCAACTCGTAAAGATGCCGCCGTTGCTGTCTCTTGATCTGTACAGGCGCGAAACAAAATGCGACGTCTTTGCTCTTAACAAGATGTAAGGCCCGATAACTTCCGAGCAGCAGAGCCAGGGGTGGAAAGTAGCATCAAAGGCAACACACTTGTTGCAGATTAAACATACCGGATTCTTTTCCACAGCAATAAACATGTATTTTTCTGTCCATTCATTGTTGAACTGCCTGTTCTCTGAGTCAACTTTTTTTTAAGGTAGAGAGAGACATCTTGGCTGTTTCTCAATATGCGTTCTTGTCCGTACTTGCGTTCTCGCGTACTTGTGAAACGTCATCAGTCGGAGACCAAGTACTGTTCCAGTTCAAAGAACGCATCTGACCGAGAACGCATGAAATACCCGGAAGTGTTCTCGCTACGCCCACATTTATCAAGACTGGGTCAGATCAGACTTGTGCGGAATTGGAGCGGCCAAATAACCCATAATGCATTTCGCGCCGACCAGCGGGAAAGGCAGAGGACAAAACTTTCAGAGGTAACAGAAGTTTTTTTGGGAATACAACTGTTATTATGATACAAAAAGTAGTTTTCAGATTTTGTCAGGCGAGAAAGTACTTGGGTAAACGTCAAATAAGTGGTCAATTTATCAAGATAAAGTCTGATTAAAAATGTACTCCAGTGGTTTCGGAGATGTGAGCGTCCAGGTTAGATGGCTATGACCGGCCGGTCAGTGCTCATTGTAGCTGCCGAGAGCAGCCTTATGTCAGCAAGACTTTTTGAAATCTGCCGCTGGCTTTGACGGTTCTATAGCGGTTAAGTAGCAGTATAAGTAGTTTGTCGTTTATCTAACGGTCACACTTTGGCCTCATGGTGTATTTTTTTATTGTTCAGAGAAAAATGGGCTTGAAAGAAGTTAAAGTTAATATTCATAACATGATATTGTTAATGTTTTACTCGATCACTGACTGTACTTCTGAATTATTGCCTTGTCTTCATTATCTGTAGTACATCTTTGTTCTATTCTTATGACTTAGTGTGCAGTAAAAATAACATTTAAGCAATATTTTATTCCAGGGACATCTGAAGAAACCCAGATCCTCACTGACTGCTGTGAGACTCCACAGATAGAACAACAGCAGCTCTGTCTTCAGCATCTGGACCAACATGATGCTGTTCATGGAAACTGAAGGATAGAAAATGCTGAAATGTATTTAAGCACTTTGCATTAAATATTTTTCAATTGTGTTCCTAAAATGAATTGAATTGTTGAAGCCAGAAGTAAATGTTGCTCTAACATCAGACCTGTTTGATCAGATGCTGCTGATGTTTGAAAAGGTTTCTGTTTTATTACCTGACAGGCAGAAGAAGAGCTCACCTGTCGGAGCTCACCTGTATTCAGGTTCTGAGTGCAGTAGTTGACATGAAATATTCTCTCATTAATCAGTGATGATGTTCAACATACAGAAGTCCTGGTGATCACATTAAAGTGTAGTTCAGTCAATAATAAAACTGTAAACCATCCATCCCTGTTTATGAGGTGTCCTCGTGAGAGTTCAGTTCATCACAAACTACAGCTGTCAATAAATCAGCGGCTCTAAATCATCAAAAGAAAAAAGATTTATAACAATCTTACAAACCTGAATATATATACAGTAACTGTTTTCATATTAAAACGCGAACATGCAAGGCTGTGTTATTATATCTGTTCCATTTCATTGTTTTTCACGGTAAAAAATAACCAGAGCAGATGAACCGAGGTGATGACGTCATCAAGTACGTCAGTGTTCCAAATGCACTTTAGCCTCGATGCGTTCTCGCATTCTCGCAAGTCTGTACTTGCGAGAACAACTCGCAAGTCCGTTCTCACCAAGTACGCGAGTACGGACTTGCGCACTTAGAATTGAGAAATGGCCCTTGGCAGCCAATTGAATAGCTTTGCTTAAAACAAATAAAATGCTTTTCAACAGCAGTATTCCCTTCTCACAGTAGCAGTTAAAATATTTCCTGTCAATCTCAACCTAAATATTAATGTAATCACATAAAATAAAACCAAAGCTATTTGCCATGGCAAGGGCATTAATGTTTTATCTGGTATGTTATAGAAAAACAAGTTACCCTCAGAGTCCAGAGCAACGATCATAACATTATAACAGGAATCTTCCCAGCAACAGCAAGTTAACATTTATAAATCTGTATTATCATTTTTTCTCTGAGCAGGTACCAGCAGAAACATTTTCCTTTTATCAGGGAGTAGCAGAAACAGTCTATGTTCTGTAGCAGCTGTCCCTGTTAGAGTGAGGTGAAGTGGTTGAACACAAACGAAGTACACAGCTGGGACTTACTGTGCAGAAGACTTTTTAGTCTGTGAAGTTTATGATTGTACTTCTTTTTTTTTTGGCCTTTTAGGCGTTAATATATAGGACAGTGAAGAGTGACAGGTGTGTTGCTCTGTGCCAGTGTGTGTGTGTGACGAGCAAGAGAGAGCGAAACGGGAAAGCAGGGATGGCAGCTAATTCTGAAGCTAAGTTATAGGGTTGTTGTAGTTATTTTGGCGTTGGCTACAGCCTACAGTAACCTGTGTCAAGGTTCAATAAATGACCACAGAATGAGATAAAGTCTCACTCATTCATCACAGGGGGTCACGACATTATTATTGTGAAAGTCTGTTGCTCACTGGCACTGAATACACAGATAGACTAAGCATTGGTCACAGGAGGACTGGATCTTGATCACTACTTGGGATGGGCGTCATCATGTCTTACCCAAGTAAACAGTGGAGGGAGACTTGGGCAGACTGGTTGGATGCAGCGTGTGGGAGAAGTAGAGAAAAACTAAAGCAAGACAAGCTAACAAATGCTGCAGCAAAGTAGTTAGCTACAGACTGCATTCCAATTAGTATTGTGGAAGATGTCGGTCTGAGGCAGGTTCTTAGGATGGTAATGAATGACAGCACGTATGAGCCTCAATCTGCATCACTGATAGTTTTTTTTGTGTGTGTGTGACAATATAAACCTGAACTATATTTCCCAATGCAGCGTTGCCCATGTTTCCCACATGCTACTGCTGACTCTGAGCCAATCAGAAATGAATGAACAAAACATGGCACATTCACTGCCTTTAGGGAAATCTCGCACTTAACAATAAACATTGAAACCTCAACAATAACAACAACAACAGTCTGTTACAATAATAATTTAAAAAAAACTGCATTAACGCGCCATAAAAAAATTGTCAGCATTAATTAATTAATGCATTAACGTGCCCAGCCCTAATATACAGTCATGAAAAAAATTATTAGACCACCCTTGTTTTCTGCAATTTCTTGTTCATTTCAATGCCTGGTACCACTAAAGGTATATTACCTGAAGAATACAAGGAACACGACAAAAAATGCAGCTGATTACATAATACTTCATGTCTTATTTGACATGCCTAAGCTTAATTGTATTCCCAGGATACATAAGAGGCCATTTCATGTCACAAGCAGCACTGCACTTGCAAGGGCCTAGAGCGGTTTTCTGCTTACATTCAAGCTGTAGTACAACTCATAAGTTGTCAGCTCTCTCGCATAATGCTTAAAAGAAAAGAATTATGTGAAGCCATAAAGACAGCCATCTTGGCACTGCTGGAAATTGGCATGAGTGAGAGACAGCCATTCATTACACCAAGAAAAAACAAGCCAAACATGGTACTACCAAATTGCTAACTGGCTGCGAGAAATGTTTTTCTACCCCACAAGATGACCGTGCACTCATCCATTCCTATGTCAGGAATCGTTGTCAGACCTCCAGGGACCTTAAAAATGAGTGGGCACTGTCGAGAAATGTGATGAGAATATATATGTGTGTACATAATTCATCATCATGATTAATCTGATTAAAAATTTTAATGCATCTGTATCACAGAATGACTCAAAAATCCTGAAATGTCTCTGTAGTGCACTAAGGAGCAGAACATTCGAGAGCAACACACAAAGATCCAAAGACCCTCTCCCAAAGCTGTAAATTTGGTAAGACACTATTTCAGGAGACAGCTAACCCAAAAGTCACCTCCAAATGGAACATCTGCCGATCGGATGTTTACTGCTAAAAGACCACTCACGGCACTTTTGGAGACAACAGGATGCCTCCTACCTCCACTAGAATCTGATAAGGGTCATAAAGTGTCAACTGTGAGGAAAACCACACCTCTGTAGGATTGGCATTCTGATCTTCTGATCTCCCTATCTAACACACAGAACTTTCTACACAGGAGTGAACAGAACAGGTTAAATCAGAACATTAAAAATATGCACCATCATCAGAACAACGATCTGAACTCAGTTTCTGATACCAGGTTGATCAGGGCCAGTATGGAAGAAGAACACATTGAATCTTAAGTGTTTGTGGAAGGTGCACACACATGATACACAAACATAACCTCCTCTCTCTCTCTATGTCAAAGACCACAGCCATAAAAGACACAGATAGACTTTATACTCTAAGACTATATTCTCCCTGTCTTCTTTTTCTTATTATTAGTGAATGTATATGCTTTTATGTTTAAACATGTTATAAGTTTACCTACATGTAGCCTAAAGTCTACAATCTTTAAGTTTATTCATATGTTTACACATTTTATTATTATTTCAGGAACCATATGAAATAAACATATTGTGTTTGTTGTCATTTTGTCAGGGCTGCTCCAGCAGGCTCTGGCTAGGGCTCCTCCCTCCTTTTGTGTTTCTTCCTTTTTTAGGTATCCTGAGTGTTGTGGCAGCGGCGGCAGGTGAACAATCAGGGGCAGTCAGCGGAAGCAGGAACAGGTGTGTCGGAGCCAGTCAGTCTTCCACCTCCTCTCCATATATTCAGACGCCAGTCACCACTTGGACGCCGGATTGTGAATGCACAGTCAGTTCTGCTGTTTGTTCACTCTAGCCAAACCTAAAGTTGGATTTTTTGTGATTTGGTTTTCTCCCTTTCAGTTGGAACCTCACCTGCTCCTGTGGCCGAACCGTCTGCCCCTCTTTGGACTTCCCTACAATTACGGTTCCAGGCAGGCACCGGGATCCTCTCCACCCACTCGCCATCTTCAGTCTGGACCCCATTCTGCCGTCGCTGCCTCTACCTTCAGGTCAGCCCTCAGCCCGTTACCCCCCTAGTCAGCTGTCCATCCCCAGCACGAGCCAGGTTGAGGTATTTAGAGTCGTGTAGTTAAACGTTACCGGAGACTCAGTTTTTTGAGTGAGCTTAGTTGCTCTTCCGCTTTGAGTCTGCGTTCTGTTTTCTAGTGAGCTTAGTTGCTCTTCCGCTTTAGTTTGTGATGTGTTTTCTAGGGAGCTTAGTTGCTCTACAGCTTTGAGTCGGCATTGAGTTTTTCTAGTGAGCCTACTGGCTCTTTCGCTTTGAGTCTGCATTTTTGTATTAGAAATGACCATCTAGTCCACCCGCCACTAGGGACTTCCTTGCCCTTGTATACAGTGTGGTTTTTCCAGTTCCTGTTTCTGGGGACCAGCTACTGGGAGTTGTAGTCTTTTGGTCCTTACGCTTGTCAATAAAAGTATTCTTGTTGGCTTCAGCTTTGTCTCAATCTCTGTTCCTGCGCCTGAGCCTCACAGAAAATCGTAACACATTTTAATCATTTATTTGGTGTTATTCCAGATCTGTGATCACCATAAATATTGAACAATTGAAATTCTACATTTAAGAAATGAACTAAAAATAAGTTCTGAAGGCCTCTGACCTCTCCTGGACAGTGGGGCTTAACACCACCCCTTGGGAGGAAAACATCCATGATTGGTTAGATGCTGATTTGAATTTGGCTCCAAAACTTTCTATATAGAAGAAAGTAACTGGAATGCTACTCAGTTTAATTTTGTTTTGGGCTTTTGAAAAACTTGGCTTTAACATAGTTTGGTTTTTGCGTTTTTTCAGAATTTTGTTTTTGAGGCTTTCTTTTGGAATTTGTCTTGGGCTAGACTTGTTTTTTTATGAAGAATGTAACTTGGGCTTTTAGAAAAATTCAACTTGGGTTTGTAACTGAGCTTGTAAGAATGGGCTTCTAGAACATGAGGATCTTAGAAAAATGGACTCTAAAGAATACAACTGGACTTAAGAATTACTTAAGAACTACAACAGCGCGAAAATTTTTTCTTGATAACTATGAGCTTTGACTCTTAGTGTTTTTACTTTGGCACACTTCTGCAATGCAAACCTGCCAAACTTCCTTGTTGTCTCTGCGTTCCTGAACCAACTCATCCAGCAGATCATCACAGCTCCACATCCTGCAGAAGCCTCCCTCTCACTTCTACAAAGGCTATGCAAGTATCACTTTCCTTCTGCCAAACGGGTGAATTGACAAATTCTAATTGGTTTTCCAATTCCAAATTCTAAATTTATCACCTTTTCTAGCAACTTCTTCCAGTGACGATCACAGTCTGTTAGTTTATTTATCAGCATATATTCATTCATTTATTCACTGTGTGTTGTTGTCATGTCATTGTTGTTTATTTGTTTGTAGTATTAGTTAATAAATATTTGTATGTAATTATCATCGGTTCTACCGTGTATTTCCTTGTTTTGGGAACTGGAGGTCAATGAAATCAGAGTTTACGACTTTCATAATGAGATTGATCAATTTCTTTTCCATCAAAGTCTCTTTGAGACTTAGTCTAAATTGATAATTTCCTCAGGTAAGCTGAGGATGGTGCCCCTAAATTAACGAGTGCATGTTTAATCATAAAGTGTAGTTTCTACCATTAGGTGTGGTGCAGCCTACACCTATGCTGTATGAGGCTAATTTCTGCAATTCTGCATTTCTGCAATTTTGCTACATATATTCTTTAATGGTTCCCGTGCAAGACCATTTTTACACATTCCGCTACATCTCTGGAAACACGTTTCGGGCAGTTTGCCCAAGTAGACTTGCCGTTGTGCATGTCGTTGCGCTTGCGCAACTGGGCAGTTGATCTGGTAGTGACAGAACCAAGCAACTCAAAATGGAAGATGGTAAACGGTAGGGCTATTATCGACCAACTAAATTGGCCGATAATAGCCCTTTTCAAAATAATCATCATCGGCTGGAGTTTTCTGCAGTCCACCTTTGTCCAATACATGGAGCTCTAGCTCCATTTAGTAAGATACAGGAGTAAGTTACAGCCAGGCAACATTACAGGAGTGGGCTGAGCCAACAGCTAAGATTATAACGACGTTGTGAAATTAGCAATGACTCAACATGTCTCTCATTTCAGTTAAGAGAAAAAGTTAAAGTTATAATGATTAATATTACTGTCTGTCTTCAGCAACCGTCATGATGTCATGTCATGTTTTACTTTGTCAGAAAATACTCTAACGTGACACAGGCTGTAAAAGCAACTCACTGTATGTTGTTATGGAATAACATTAGTGTCAGACTATCTATGACCATTATATATTTAAAATGCAACTCTGTCAAAGATGACATGCTTTGACATCTGAGAAAGGCGGCTCTGGTTTTAATTTTGGTTCATATGAGTCCTGACTTCATGGCAAAGAAAATAATGGAGGAGAGAAAATGTGATTTAACGTTAAAGGCCATCAGAGGGCTGCATAAATAATGTTTAGTCACTGACTTCATTCATTATGTCGCTTATATACAGCATATATTTATAACCTACCTCTAATTTGCAACAACAAGAAGTACATAAGATATATTTCATAATTCATTTATTGATTGTCTCTTTTTTTAAGGTCATATAATTTCAGAGGTTTAATGCTTTGTTGTATATTTTTGTACTTGAAATTTCCTTTCTGTTGTAAAGTTAAACAAATACTAAAGGACAAAGTATTGTAAAACAGTAAAAATGTTCTGCCTGCAGTTTATATCTTTGTCTTTGTAAGTGTTAAGGGACCAAAAAATAAGTTATTTTTGCCATTATATATATTTTAAAAATTAATCAGCCGATTAATCAGTTATTGGAATTTTTTTTTCTGATAAATATTGGAATCGGCATCAACCTCAGAAAAATCTATATCGGTCGAGCCCTACTGAACAGAACATTGACCCTCTCGGTGGAATATCAGAATACAAAACAAAACCAAGACGGAACAGTTGACCGACATACGGTAATATGCACACTGCAGGAAGGAGCTTTCTTTTCACCGAAGCACTTCCAGTTTCAAGTACCACATGAACGCAAAGCATGCGTTAGTCGGGGATTCTGAACATTTAAAGGTGTTTCATAAACATCTTAAGTGCATATATATTCTCTTCTTTCTTGAGTCTGTTTGCGCAAAATGAAATAATATAGATAAAAAATGAATGCTATTTAATCGTGATTAATTGAAATGAACCCACTGTAACTCTGTCATTAATCTGATTAAAAATTGTAATTGTTTGACAGCACTGACTACAGGTCAAAAGTTTGAGAATGCTGTAATTTTTCCAGTTTTTAAATCAAATTCAAGTAGGTCATGTCCAATGAATAGCTCAAATGGTACAAGGGTAAGTGGTGCACTGCCAGAGGTTTTAAAAAAGGTAGCATTACTCAAAACTGAAAAATGATGTACATTTCAGAATTATACAAAAAGGCCTTTTTTGGGGGAAAAAGAAATGGGTGAACAACTTAAAGCTGCTCTGCAGCAATGGAGGTTGACCCAGCCTTGAAAGTTGCTGCTAAATCCTACAGAAGTCCCAACTTTTCTTGATTACTTCCAACCCCCTCTGTCTTCGTAAAAGTAGTGTTGGAACACACCGTGGCACCATATCCTCCAGAGTATTTTTTGAACAATATTGTACTGCAGAAAGTAATGTGTTGCTATAAAAATGGAGAGGAAAAGCCAATAAACAATAGAAGAGAGACAGACCATCACAACACTTAGAAATGTAGGTCTTTCCTACAGAGAAATTGCCAAGAATATCAAGGTGTCAGTAAGTACAGTTTTCTTCACCATCACAAGGCACTCAGAAACTGGGGGAAACTATGACAGGAAGAGGTCTGGAAGGCCCAAAGCCACAACAGAATCAGAAGACAAGTTTCTGAGAGTCAACAGCTTGTGTGACAGACAGCTCACAGGACAACAGCTTCAAGCACAATTTAATAGTGGTCATAATAAGTAAATCTCAGTTTTAACTGTGAATAGAAGACTTGGAGTTGCAGGTTTGACAGGTTGAGTTGCAACAAGAGAACCATTGCTAAGATGTCAGAATAAGAAAAAGAGGCTTGCCTGGGCCATGAAACACCACCAATGGACTACTAAAGACTGGAAGAAGGAATTGTGGACTGATGAATCAAAATTTGAAATCTTTGGTTCATCACGCAGGACTTTTGTACGCCGTCAAGTAGGAGAAAGGATGGTTCCTCAGTGTATGACATCAACTGTCAAACACGGAGGAGGAAGAGTGATGGTCTCGGGCTGTTTTACTGGATCCAGGGTCCGTGACTTGTACAGAATGAGAGATATTCTGAACCAAAACGGCTACCACAGCATTCTGCAGCGCCATGCAGTACACTCTGGTATGTTCCTAGTTGGTCAGAGGTTCATCCTACAGCAGATGATGACCCAAAACATAAGTCCAAGCTATGCCAGAGCTACCTTAGGAAAAAAGAACAAGATGAAAACATGGAGTGACCAGCACAGTCTCCAGACACCACCCCATGGAGCTGGTTTGGGATGAACTGGACAGAAGAGTGAAAACAAAGCAACCTAGAAGTGCCACATATTTATGGGAACTTTTTGAAAAATATTTGATGTCCATTGTGGAAAGAATGCCACAAATGTGTTCAGGTGTTATATCTGCCAAAGGTTGCTATTTTGATGAGTCAAAAATTTAGAATACAGTTTTATTTCCAATTAGATTTTTGTTTAAACTTCATTTGTTTATTTGTTCTATGCTTTAATTTCGGAGTACAATGAGACATTAATATGCATAATTTCCAATAAATAAGTGGAAAAATTGGGGTGTTCTAAAACTTTTGACCGGTGGTGTATATATACACTACCGGTCAAAAGTTTGGACACACCTTCTCATTCAATGTTTCTTTTAAATAATTTTATACATTGTAGATGAATACTGAAAACATTAAAACTATGAAATAATACTTATGGCATTATGTTGTAAACAAAAAAGTGTTAATCTTCAGTATTAATCTACAACGCAGAAAATAATACAAATAAATAAAAAGCATTGACAAGTAGCTGGTGTAACAGAAAGTGCAGTCATGCTACTTTGATAGGGACCAGAACAGGGAGAAGATCTGTCACTGTGGGATCGCTCAGCATGGGGTAGAGGGCAGGGTGCAAAATGATGAGATGGACAGGTGGACAGTGCAGCAAGCACACAGGTGGATGAGGGAGCGCACAGATCCTGGATGCTGTACGACCGGAGGGAAGTTTCCTGAGTTGACAGTGTCATGTGCAAGGCCAACAATGACAGTGTTCAAATCACTCTCACAGTTTTGGACCTTAGAAAGAGTAGAAATGCTGTGCTCCAGTTCAGCAATCTTTTTGCTGAATTTGGGACAGCGCACACAGTCTGATGGTGATGTCACTGGAGCCATGAATAGCTGAGTGTGGGTCTGGCCAGTTTCTCTGAAAACTGTCATCCAGACCACAGATTGCCTTGAGTTCCTTTTCACTGGTAAAAAGACATTGTTAAAAACAATCAAGTTCCAAAAAAGAGCTGTAGAAAGTAAATCAAAATCAGACACAAAACATTTTTAGAAAGAGCTGTTTTGGTGCCCCGGTAAGTGACATTTAACAACAAGCTTCCTGCTACATCATTTGCTTCCGTCTTCGATCACTCTTTGACATACAGAATTCAAGGCTGTATCCATGATTGCAAGCTGCCCAGTCCCTGAGGCAGAGAAGCAACCTCAAACATTTCCAACACCATGCAGGTGGTATGACATTCATCTCCCGAATACGGTGGCCGAGAGGTGCAAACCAAATTTACATAATGCAAAACACTTTTACAACCTCCAAGACAAATTTACAAGCGACAAAACACTTTTACAAGTCCAAAAACACTTTTACAAATCCAAATGTAACCGGAAACGGAATGTCCCAACTCCGGGATTGAACCGGAAGTGACGACGAGGAGCGGCTAATGCAACGGACAGCGAGCGGGTGATGTTTTGCCCGTTTTGTGGGGAAAATATGAACCGATTGACGCGGTTTTCTTTTTCGTGTGGTCGGTCTTTAGAGTGTTTAAATGGCGCAGATCAGACTGACAGTGCATTAGCCGCTCCTCGTCATCACTTCCGGTTCAATCCCGGAGTTGGGACATTCCCTTTCCGGTTACATTTGGATTTGTAAAAGTGTTTTCGGACTTGTAAAAGTGTTTTCGGACTTGTAAAAGTGTTTTTGGACTTGTACAAGTGTTCTGTCGCTTGTAAATTTGTCTTGGAGGTTGTAAAAGTGTTTTGCATTATGTAAATTTGGTTTGCACCTCTCGGCCACTGTACCCGAAGGCTATCTTTTGTCTGCACCCAATATGTCTCTGCTGTTACTGTCTTTTATTCATCTGTCCAGAGCATATTATTGTAAAGGGACTGGTCTTTGTCTTTAAGTTCACTAGCAAATTGCAAATTTTCTCAAGTGTTGTACTCGGATGATAAAGGCTTTTCACTGACACTCCTCCTATGCAGGTCAAATTTGTGCAATCTCTTCTTGATTGTATAAACAGCACTTTAATACCAACAGCTGTAGAGTCACTTATACATATTGCAGAAAGTTTGTGATTCTCTGAGGCTTGTACTTTTTCACTGTAACAAATATAATTGGATTGAGATCTGGGGAATTTGGAGGCCAAGTCAACACCTCAAGTTCATTGTTGTGCTCCTCAAAACATTTCTGAACCATTTTTGCTTTGTGGTATGATGCATTATCCTGCTGAAAGAGGCCATAGTCATCAGGAAATACCGTTTCTATGAAAGGGTGCACAGGGTTTGCATGAATCATGAACCCTGTCAGGAATGTCAACCCTAGGAAAATATCCCATTTGCTCACAGTAGCTCACACCTATATCAAAAGAAAATCATAACAACTCCTGCAGAAGATAATGAGGAATTAGCTGCGGCTAAGAGTTGAGAACTGATTGATAGCTTTACTTGGATGACTTTGGACAGTCTGACTGACTCTACCACTTTAAAACTGTGGACAGTAGCCAACCAGCATGTCAAACGGTCCCCTATTACAGATATAAATCACTGTGACAGACACTGACTTCCTCTCACATGTTGAAATCATGTTGTTGCTCTCATTATATCATAAGAATTCACAGCTGCCACTTCTAACAAATTATCCCAGTAGCAGCTGTCTTTGAAATCTAGAAGCCTAGATTATTATAATTGTGTTAGAACAATTAACAGTTGACTTCTGCTTGAAAATAATACAGAAAACTGACCCTGAAGGCAATAAATATGTTATTTCAGAGCATCCGATTCCCTCACACCACCATCAAGTTTCATGTTCTCTTGTGGCACATCAGCAGCTTGTATGCCTGACATGGATCCAGACAGAGAGTACTTCTGGTGCTTTTGGCATGCTCCTCTGGATATACTAAGGTATGTTGGCTATTTGAGCCAAATGCCATCAGTTCTAACAGCGAAAGATGAGAAGAGGACATATAATCGTAGAGACAAAGATGGTGGTTGATGTAAGAGCTTGGGTCTATGCATAAGTATATGGGTACTGAGAAGAGCATGATGTTGGTATATTGATGGTGTTATTTTTTACCTGCTAATGCTGTGAGTTTGTGCATGGGGAGGGTTCTTTGAGTGCTGCCATTATGCCATTAATCTGCCTAAGGCGTGACTTGTCGGACAGTAACAACAATATCTGCTCATAAGTGCTCCACAAATTTATTAGACCCCCACCCAGTGTAAGGTGTTTGCCACCCATGCCCTAAATTCACAGTTTTGCTGATTAATGGTCTGTAATGGTTAATCTGCCAGTATGTGCAAGGTCTTTAACCCTTAGATGCATGAGTGATTGTATCCTTCAGTCTTCCACAAGTGGGTGAAAAATGACTCATATAAGAATCAATGTGTTTTTATGCCATTTTGCCATTTTGGTTAAAAATAATCATTGTAATAGTGTTTGTATTATAGTTTTGTCTGCATAAAAAAGATTTCATGTTTGAAATATGTTTATGTTTCACTTTATAACAGATTTTGAACATTTTGATAATTGAAAAAGAAGAATATTACACAGAACAGCAATAGAAGAATGTCAACATCCATTTTGTTGACATTTTTCCACTCTTTTCCCCCAGCTGTTTGCTGCTCTCCGTCACTCCAAGTTTGTGCACTGCATCACCTCTTGTTTGATATTATTAGTGATAAAGAGCTTGTGGTAGTAATACAAATATTACAGTTTCTTTAAAAGTGTAAAAGGTTGTTTCAAAAATTTAAATGGAATGATATAAAAAAATATGTTTGTTGGAAGAATAGCTGGGAATATGAAATGATCTAAACTTTTCACTACAAAGATATTGCAAGAAAATGACCTCACCGGGTCATTTTTAACCCACTTATACATCTAAGGGTTGATCAAATTATATCTTTAATGCAAAAATATATTTATGTTGTTATCCATGTATTTTCAAATTTACCGTTTCACAAAAAACAGAAAAAAATAGTGAAGCACAATATTATTTTTTGATTGAGATGCTATATTACAGTTATTTGCTTGATTCCAGAATAGAAAAATCTGTTTTAGTGGTTGTATGTTATTCTTGATTAATTGCTGACTTCTCAGCGAATTCCTGTGTGCTGGCTCAAATATGGGTCTAAAAACGTGAATTACGTTTGAAATTCTTAACTTCTGTTCAAAATGGTGAAGTGCAGGGAACTCACTGAGAAAGAGTCTGAATTAAAGCACTTCATGATGCCGGATGGTCTTTAAGACAAATAGGTCAAGACATAAAGTGTTCTCACGGTGTGGTCAAGTATGCCTTGAACTCAATTGCAAAGACTGGTACTTATACAATGTACCAAGGAAGATGCTGAAAACTAAAAACTAAAATTGACTGAGGCAGATGTCAGGCATCTCAAGATTTGAAGTACTAGAGACAGAAGGAAGACCACTGCTGATCCTCACCCAGACATTAGTACTAGATCAAAATCTGAGAAAGTCTCCAGAATGACCAAACAATCAGGGCCAAAGGAGGTCATACAAAATATTAAGACTTTTGGTTAATATATATGAATAAGGACTATTTAGTTTTTCCAGTTTATTTGCCTAATAAATTAAAAAAAACTATTTTTAGTTTTTGTATTTCCAGTGCCCATTTGTCAGCAAGCATATTTGTCCTTAACTGTAATCTCGTTGTGAGTTTTTTCCACAATAAAGAATTTTTAACCTGTCTCTCCATTGCATTTTGTTTGAGAGGGGCTGCAGTTTTAGCCAGACAACTGGTATTACTTTCTGTGATATGAAGATCAGAATTCTCAATAAACACTTCAAATGTCTGTTGGTCATATATTCAGCAAATATAATTGATGTTCCTTATATGTTTTTTTACTATCCTCTTTGCTGTACCACTGCAAATTTCCCCACTGTGAGATTTAAAAAGGCGTAACTTATCCTATCAGTTGGTACTGTCTATCAGAGAATCTTCCAAAATGTGGATTTTTAAAGGAGCCGATTCTGTTTTTGTAAGCTTTACTTTATCCTGTTAGGTGAAACGACTCAAAACAAAGCTTGATATCACATGTACATACATATCACATGATCACAAGTAGCTTTTCTCTAAAATGGATACTTAGGGACAGCGTAGAATAGAACAGAGAATAGAATAGCCACTTTATTGTCACATTAGGAATGAAATTTTGATGCAAAAGCATTAAAAAGAATATATATATATATATATATATATATATATATATATATATATATATATATATATATATATATATATATATATATATATATATACATATATATATATACATATATATATATTAGGGCTGGGGCTTTAACACATTAATTCAATTAATTAACTACTGAAGAAGTAACGCATTAAATAATTTAAAGCATTTTAATCGCACCTTTCTCAGTTTCCTAATTTGTGGCACACCAGTAACACTGATGAAAACTCCAGACCAGTAGGTGGCAGTAATGAACCTTAAGTCTGTCTGCAGCATACGGTCTATGGTCTGCAGTGAAGAAGATACACAGGATTGACCTCAGCACATAAGGAGGTTTGGTGAAGGAAGATGAAACTTATTGTGCTTGTTGGGAGGAAAGTTTTCTTTTAAAAATCTTCCTGATGTCAGCTTGGATAAAAATGTGGTTGTTTGCAAATTGTGCAACAAAGAGTTTTCTGATCACTGCAGCACTTCAAGCCAAGGGCATCACTTCAGTGTAAAACATGTTGCTGTTAGCCCAGAGCTTAGCTACAACAGTCCTGCTAATGGCTAACGGTGTAGCCACCCCATAACAGACCACTTTAGAAGACACTGAAAGTGCTTTAGTTTACAAAAAGTCATAAAATGCTGAATATAATCGCTATAATTGCATTTTGAGTTTGCAGTAATCTGTGAATGTAGTAGACAGATGAAAAATGCAGATTAAAAAAAATGAAGCAAACATTTTTGTGGTTTAAGATTTTACACTGCCAAAGAGGCAGAGCCTTGGAGAGTAATAACTTAAACCACAAAAATGTCTATCTTTTAATAACTTAATGATAAACTTTAAGTTCATGAAAAAAAAATTTTGTTAATAAATAAAAATGTATATTCCTATAAAAAAGAACCATCAAAATGATACCATTTATCAGACCCAGAAACTATGAAAACAGAATGAATCTATGGATTTTCAACTTTTTGAAGGTCATTGAACTACTTATGCTTTTGTTATGTGCCATAACATTCCATAGTGGGAAAACTGAACTAAATCTAGGGCTTAAATCATCAAAGTCACTTTATTTTCTTTATGTCCCATTTTAAAATTGTAATTTTATAAATTGTAAATTATATACACGTATATGTCTATTCATTGATTCAACTGAAAATAATTACCTGTTGTGTCAAATATTGCTGTTTGACAAAAATGCGATTAATTTCGATTATTAATTACAAAGCCTGTAATGAATTAGATTAATTTTTTAAATGCATCTCACCACTAATATATATATATATATATACACACACACACACACACACACATACACACCTGTGTACATACACATCTGCACACATTTATTGCACAGTGAAGGCGTAGCAGCAGTTTTCTTGCAGTGAAACAGTGAAATGTATCAGCAGTATTGCATGGAGTTATATCGCACAGAGGAAACACCGAATGTAGCAGTTGCTACAATTCACAGTGAACCATGGGTGCCCCTGCCCAGAAGAATTATTGTGAATTTAAGAGTCTCATGGCTTGGGGGATGAAACTGTTACAGAACCTGGCTGTTCTCGTTCTGATGCTGCAGAACCTCCTTCCAGAGGGGAGCAGGGAGAACAGGCCATGGTGGGGGTGTGTGGAGTCTTTGATGATGTTGCAGGTTCTGCTGAGACAGCGCTTGTGTGCAACATCCTGGATGGATGGAAGACAGGTCCCGATGATCTTCTCTTCCATCCTCACCACCCTCTGCAGCAACCTCCTATCTAAGGCCCTGGAGCTGCCAAACCAGAAGGAGATGCAGCTGGTCAGCATGCTCTCTATGGTGCCTCTGTAGAAGGTGGTTAGGACGGGAAGGTACAGCTGTGCTCTCTTCATCCACCACAGGAAGTTCAGATGTTGCTGAGCCTGTTTAACCAGAGATGATGTGTGTAATAACCAGTCCAGACAGTCCATAATATGCACCCCCAGAAATTTGGTGCTGCTGGCCACCTCCACAGCTTTATTGTCTATGATGAGAGGTGAATGACTGGGCTGCTTCCTCCTGAAATCGATGATCAACTCCTTGGTCTTCTTGACATTCAGGATCAGATTGTTCACTGAGCTCCAGTCCACCAGCCACTTCACCTTCTCTCTGAAGGACAGATCATCGTTGTCCCGAATGAGATCTACCACTGTTGTGTCATCTGCATACTTACTGATTTGATTTGAGGGGGATGCAGAGCAACAGTTGTGTGTCATCAGCGTGAACAGTAGTGGGCTCAGAACACATCCCTGTGGGGATCCGATTGAGGCAGAGATGGAGCTGGAGATGGTGTTTCTCACTCTCACTGACTGCGGTCTGTTAGTGAGGAAGTCTAGTAGCCAGTTATTAAACTGTATTGTATTGTAACTTGGAGATGATTCTATCTTTAGGAGAATGAACTACTGCAATGGACGGTTTACAGGTCTGTGTAAGACAGCAATCAGACAGTTTCAGTTGATCCAGAATGCTGCTGCCAGGGTTGTATAAAGGATAAAAAAAAAAAAAAAAAAACTCAGCTTATACAGTATATCCAGTTCTCAGATTCTCAGACATTGCTTACCAGGTTCTCACAAAATCTAATCTAAAATTCTATGATTTGTCTATAAATCACTGAGTGATTTAGATTCAAGATACTTATCAAATCCTATGACCCAATACTAACCTTGCTGACCTCTCAGGACAGCTGGATTATTGATTGTTACCAGAATCGAATGAAATATTGGGGAAAGTGCCTTTGGCTTCCATGCTGCTCAAATATTGAACGAACTGCAAGAAGAACCAAGACTTGAGATAATACAGACTTCTTTCAAATCCAAGCTAAATAAGTACCTGTTTGCCGTTGCTTTGAATAAATGTCCTTTTAAATCCAATTAATGTTTAATGTGTTTTATTGTCTCTGTTAATCATACATTGTGTTTTTGCTCACTTGCATTTATTGTATCTATTATTTATTTCTTGGTTTCTTTTGCCTGTGTATTTTGTACACCATTTGGGTATAAAAGGTGTTATGGAGATAAATTCACCTTGCCATGCTTTTAGTTCTAATGTGGCAGTGTATTATCATTAAGCAAAAGTCTTTCAGTGTTATTGTGATAGTTTGTGACCACTGACACTTTTCTCCAATCCAGTTCTCTCAGTGATGCAATGTATTACTGATCAAAGAGCTGTGAGTGATCAGTGGAAATCATAAAAATTCTCAATATACTTACTTGATGGTATGCAGATTCTTGGTGGTGTACTGAGGAATGAGGTGATAGATGACATCCAGCCCATAGTTTTCTCCTATTAGGTTTGCTGTAGAAACTGTAAGGAAAATACAACAGGCTTTAAGACGATTGCTGAGGTATTCGACAAATGAGTTAATACACTGCACTAGGTAAGTGTAGTGATAAGAAACTACAACCTTTATCCACATATAACTAAAGTATACAGACTACTCCACCTAAAGCTGCAGTTAAAAACTTTCTGGCTAAAAGGGACTTCAGCATTTAAGTATCATAAGAACATCCACATCAGGAAATGTTTCAAACACAAAGTTAATTGAAAGTGCTTTACATGGGAGAAGACTAGCAAATAATTATACTGAACAGTAACAACATTAAAACCACCTGACTAATATTGTTCCACTCATGCAACCAAAGTAGATCAGATTTGTCAAAACTTGGACTCCACACACTTTTGAAGGCGTCCTGTGGTATCAGGCACCAAGACGTTAGCAGGTGACCCTTTAGGTCCAGGAAGTTACAAGGTGGGCCCCAGTGGATCAGTTATATGTTTTCACCACACCCAGCAGATGTTTGATTGAAATTAAATTTAATGAATCTGGTGTTGTTGCAGAGTGGTATGTATATGCATACGACAGGAAGGGGATGATTGAGGCATGGTCTTTCTCCTGAACCTCGTCTAAATATTTCATCTCCATTTAGAAGTAGGTTATGGTTAGGTTTGGGGTGAGCCACTTAGTTGTGCTGGTTAATTAGTTGTGATGAAAATGAATGTCCATCAAGGCAATGCCCCTTGAAGTAATGGAAACAACTGTGAATGTGTACCTGATGAAGAGAAGACTTGGATTACCCAGAGGCAGGCTGCGACCCTCCTGGCATGTCTGATGTTGTGTTTGAGCAGATTAAGAGTCACCAGCACAGCTCCAGCCTCCTCTGCCTTCATACCAATACGACGGTCTGCAAACATAATACATTATACTGTACATGCAGATAGAGAATAGGGCCAAGGTGAACAGCATAGAACTCAAGGTGGAGAATGTGTTTTTGATATATTGATCACATATGGAATACAGTATCCTTTTTTTAAAAAAATGAATGAATTTCTCACAACAGTGATTATGGACTAGGGGTTGGTTTTGCCCTATAACACACGTAACAGACTGTTATAATCTTTACAAATACAGATGCATGTCCTCAAAACTACAGTAATCAAGAAAAAGGCATCTGTCTCTGACTGGTTAGTTCATATTAGTTACTTAGAGGTAATATATATATATATATATATATATATATATATATATATATATATATATATATATATATATACTGGTAAACATACATTCATTTGCCACTTTACTAGGTACTCCTATAAGATAGATAGATAGATAGATAGATAGATAGATAGATAGATAGATAGATAGATAGATAGATAGATAGATAGATAGATAGATAGATAGATAGATAGATAGATAGATAGATAGACACCACAAATAATTCTATTGCAAAGGTTATACATTTTCAGTTTTTGGTAATATTGTCAAAAGGTGATAACTACTTCTGCTTTATGTACTGAGGAGCAGAACATTCCAGAGCAACACAGAGAATCCAGAGTCAAAACCTGTGAATTTGGTAGGATTTTTTTTTTCTTTTTGTAGCTTTGACAAAGGCCCAGTTGGGGTAGCCACAATTCCTCAGTGCTTTCCTAATGTGGGAAAAATATTTTTGAAAGCATTTGAGGTGAGAAATAGGCAGTGTAGTTGCTGAATCTGTCCTTGTAATGTGATGCGTCAGACCTCCGCTCGCCGCACTGAATTCACATAGAGATGAAACTACTTTATGCAAATGAGCTCCAGGTTGACGTACTGCAACGTAGCTTGAAACACGCTGAAATGCAACCAGCATGCAATGCAGTGCATTTCACACAGACAATGAACGGGACGCGCAGAATTGACGGATCCTGTGGACACATACATTTAGTGTGCCAGCTAGCAACTGAAGTGACATCAGATTTTGCATAAATTTGTGGAGTCACATTGAGTGCATGCTGTCATTAAAGCAAAAGGACCAAATGCAAACATTTTTTTTGAAATCCACGATTCAGCACTTTCTTCAAATTGTTAAACTGTTATTGCCACTTGTAATCAATCTGTTTGCATTACATTTGAAACAAATATAAGATAGGAGTATCTGATGTTTGGTTAAAGATATATTGTATTTTTTCTGCTTGCTTTGTTTGTTTTAGTTCTTTTTTAATATATATCAAAGTTGTATTTGTCTTTTCTTCCATCCTCACCTCTGTGTCCAACTTTAGCCAGTAGGTGCAGCAGTGGCAGCAGGATGTTGTAGTTGGGACTGAAAGTTCGGGCATTGTTGACCAGTGCAGTCAGCAAGGCCTCGCTACCACCTTTACTTATCATGTAGTGGATACGACGATCTGTACCTGAAGAGAACGAAACAGAAGTAGAAGGCAGTGCTTGGCTGTGGTGTATGAGTAAACTCATTCACTAAGGGTCGGTAGCATGGCTAAGAAACCCTTCCTCCTAGTATCTGGCAAGCCTTGTTCATCACTGTTTGTGTCTGTTCTTTGAACTCCACCCTCCCTCTCGCTCTCTCTCTCATCCATTCACCCTCACCCATTCCTCTTCACATCCATACATCCCCTCTCCCCTCCTTTCCTTTTCTCTTCTTTCAAGACACCATAACTGACCAAGGCAAATTGATGGTACACCCATAATGGGTTCTTCCTCTCCTCAGCCAACAGCGTTTTCATCTCTACTGTCCATTATGTCCTTCCTTGTAAAATGCAATGACTGTTTTGATATTCAAACAACCAGTGTGAATCTAGACATATATTGTTTGATACAAATAATATGTTAATTTAAATTTACGCTGAAACATTTTTGGATAAAGGAGCCAAATTATTTAATCGATTTTAACTAATTATCAAAAATAACTAACCTTATTCAGCCTTGATTTGAGGGTGATTCCACCCTCATCAAGTGTTACATTCACTGTTATATTTATTGAACTACACACTGCTCTCCCAATATGTATGTCGTAATTTGACCATTGAGATGGTCCCCTCAGTTCTTTCTGTGCTGCCAACAGATAGTCCTTTGCATGATATTCTGATGTTCAATTAATTTAAGTGGTCAAATGCTTATCTTTTCTGAGCTTACCGGCTGACAGAAGTTCATCCAGGACATTGAGGGTGTTTAAGGTGCTCTCCACATCCCCTGAATTCTGTAACAACCCCAAAAAAGAAAAAAAAATGCAATAAATGCAATAAAATAAAACAATGGTTAACCTCAGTCAGTTGGTTGTTTTCTCTATAGCTATATAATTCACATAATATACTGAAATGTACTGTCTTCTTGCTACTATATGTAACAAACAGTAGTTTCTTTTATGTTTGTAGTTTTGGTACATATTCAAGAAAAATGGGATTAAACTTGCACCCACTGGCCCATCAGGCCTGCTGATAGTTTATTTCAACACTACACCCAGTGTGACAGATAAAATAAACAGCTGTTCAGCTATTCTCCACTTACAAATGTATGTGTAAAAATCTTTAGATATATCGCTTTACATGTACTCTCTGTCTCGTTTACTCTACATGCTGATGGACTGCCAATCTTCTCAGACCAGTTTCTTATCCCAAATGTCCAAAATGCTTTGGAGTTGACTGAAGGTCTGTTGGTGCAGCCAACAACAGTATCTGGCTGATTAAATTCTGCAGTTCCAACAGAAAACCTTTTGGGTTGGCCAAAGCTCTACCTCATTAAAATGTGTGTTCTATGAGGAGACCTGCTTGATATAAATAGCTTAATGTGGTGCATGCAGAAAGGCTGTTTAGGTGGCCAACGATCTGCCTGTTTAAATAGAGACAAACAGTGCAGACTTGTGTTGAGCTACTGTAATAAGAGACTGTTACTAAACACAGAGGTAACACCATCTCTGATTATGGGATACGTTCTGTCAAATGTACCTGTTAATCCAACTCAAGCATCTTATTACTTACTGCAACAAAGAATTAAATACAGAGCAGTTTTGTTTGGGTCAGCATGTCTGATTTGGCCTGATGGCATAGCTTGCTTTAAACAACATGTGAGTGAAAGAAACACTGAGGGTGTAGAGAGTATTTAGACTGAAATTTACCCTGTGCTATAACAACACAGTTGCATTATCTAGAAAAAACATTCCTTGTGTTTCCACAGCTTTTCTGTGCTGTGCTGCAGCAGTCTACTTTCAAGAATTTGATCCACTAACCTGTATAACCCAGGCTGCTGATGACTCACATTGCCTTCACAATGCATTTTTGCACAAAATGAGGATTGTGGATTTTATTCTCCATACCCTACAGTAAAACTGATTGAGGAATGAATCACTTCAGCAAACAATTTTGTTTCAATGTGAGCATGCATTATAAAAATGTAGACTTAAAATTTTAACAACTTCTTTAAGATCAGTCAGGATCTAGCGTCAAGATAGACTGTGTACTTTTCTTCACATCAAAGAAGTGAGCTGTCTTATACATCATTTCATGTTTTGTTTGACCTTGCATGTATGATAAATATTCTCTGTCTCTGTTGTATGTCTGAATGAAGCTGTGAGGAACATGTATGTAAAAGTATGTCTGGATGACAAAGTCCCATCACATTAACAGAATGATAAAGCCAAAAATATTTCAACTTCACATTTAATTGGCTCATGCAACCTAGCATGAGCCAATTAAACTTGTTTAAAATCCACTGAAGCTACGCTCTGGAGTAAGGATTGTTTGTAGTATAAGTATCATTGTTATGTAACAACAAGCTTGACAAAACATACTGTTTACAAGCACTATATTAACACAACAATGTACCCATGTGTCATTATCCCTGCTTCACCATGCTGGTAAGGCTGACCGACACTGTATGTGCACTTTAAGCCCTTCTCCATTTAGTTAGTGGAATGAACTCTGTGCTCTCAGTTAAAATCATCATTGGCTCTTGTCTAGTTTGCTCGTTGCTTGCATTGCATCATAGTACAATAGCATAAAGTCAAGTTTTTTAACTTTCCCCTGTGGTGCAGTTGGGTCTCTGTCTCTGATGGAGCAGGACTGCAACAAGAGCATAATGAACAGTAGCCTATCGCTTGACGAAGTATGTGTCAATGGCTTGTTATAAATATTGGCTGTGGTAATGTAGGGAGACAATTTAGCAAATAAACTGAAAACAAATGAAACACTGACAGTTAATGTCTTCAACAGTACTTTGATGGTCTTTGCCAGAAATGTCTGTTTTTTCTTATTTGGGCTCTGCAGCAACCAATAACATAATACTTTTGGACATTTTTAAATGAAACAAAGCCAATAATGTAATAACTTGCCAATATTGTAATAAAGTGTTTGACCCAATAAAGTAATAACATTTTGTCAATAATGTAATAAGTTATTATGTTATTGGCTGGTTATTACGTTAATGGTCTGGCATTTAAAAAAATCCTTTGAAAATGTAATAGCTGCAGCCACCCGAATGTAAGCAGGAAAGGATCCATCTAAATTTACATAATGTTCCCCCTATCCTTCAGTGAAATGTCCAAAAATCAAAAAAGGCAGACTTTCACAGTAATCTCCAGATGGTGATATTACAGAGGTGGCATCCAAACCAAGAGAACAACTGAACCTTTAAGATCTGGAATGCTCACTAAAGAGTTAGGTGGTCACCGTATGTGCCATCCTGTGTAAATATTCCTCCCATGTCTTCTACACATACTCCGAAAGGGGTGTCCTATCCACTCTATATGGATTAAATGTTAGATTGGCCACTATTTCTTTACGCAATGTTTCTGCAGAACAGAAAATTCCAATAGTGACCAGTTGATCAGAAATAACAGCAAACTGGCAGTTGCCATTGGCAGGGATCAGGTCAAAGTGAATGTTCAGGTTTGATGATTCAAACTTCTCCAATCTGTCCTCATGTGAGTGCAGTATTTACAGGTCCATTTGTTGAACTGATTTGGGCTGAGACAGTGAGGTGTTGCCTTTCTTCTAAGCTTGTCACACTGGTTACATCAGAACCACTTTTGTGTTAGAGTGGGGCTATTTTGCATTTGAAACTCAACCTTGTATTAGTGCAACTTAAGGTTTCTTGCCACAAGAACACCTGGTATCACAAATTGTTTTTGTACATTCAAAGTTTTTTCAATTTTCCGAACTGACTGATCTGCAGTTCTTAAAGTAATGATGGACTGTCGTTTCTCTTTACTTAGCTGATTGGTTCTTGCCATAATATGGCTTCGAACAATTGTCAAATAGGGCTGTCAACTGTGTACAAACCTGACTTCTGCACAACACAACTGATGGTCCTAACCCCATTAAGAAGGCAAGAAATTCTACAAATTAACCTTGACAAGGCACACCTGTGAAGTGAAAACCATTTCAGGTGGCTACCTCATGAAGCTCACGGAGAAAAGGCCAAGAGTGTGCAAAGTAGTAATCAAAGCAAAGGATGGCTATTTTGAAGAATCTAAAATATAAAACATTTTGATTTATTTCAAACTTTTTTGTTTACTACATAATTTCATATGTGTTCATTCATAGTTTTGATGCCTTCAGTGAAAATCTACAATGTAAATAGTCATGAAAATAAAGAAAAAACATAAAATTAGAAGGTGTGTCCAAACTTTTGACTGGTGGTATACGTCACTTTGGATAAAAGCATCTGCTAAATGAAATGTAGAACTGTGTCTATATCGCGATTCAAAATTTTAAATCGTTGCCCAGCACTATGTAAATATAGATAGATAGATAGATAGATAGATAGATAGATAGATAGATAGATAGATAGATAGACAGACACCATAAATAATACTATTGCAAAGGTTAAACATTTTCATATGTTTCATACATACATATATATATATATATATATATGTATGTATGTATGTATATATATATATATATATATATATATATATATATATATATATATATATATATATATATATATATATATATATAGGATAATATATAGGATATATCTTATATCCTATAAGATAGATAGATAGATAGATAGATAGATAGATAGATAGATAGATAGATAGATAGATAGATAGATAGATAGATATTAGTGCTGGGCAATGATTTAAAATTTTGAATTGTGATCCATCGCATGATGTTATTGATGTTCTGCGATGTTAATCATAATTAATCGCACTGTTACACATAAAATTAAATAATGAATTGAAAAGCAGTGTATTCCACACTTTTATTTTTAAAATATTGCTATATGAACAAAAATACAGTAACATTTGGTTTGCAAACACACACACACACACACACACACACACACACACACACACACACACATATGTATATATATATATATATATATATATACACATATATATATGCATTATATATGCATTATATATGCATATATATTTGCTGTCTTAGGTGGTTGTTACAGTGACAGTTACATGCTTATATAAATTATATAAATATAATATTGCAGGATACGTGGAGGTGCTTTAAACCATGTAGCATTTCTATCCATGAGCTATCTGTCTATACATAGAGCTATTAAAGTTTATCTATAAAGCTATACACTTTCTCTCACATACTGAAAGACAGCACTATCAGAGCCAATAAGCTCATACTAAGTAAACACATTGTACCCCAGCACTGGAACACATTTTCTTTCACTATGAGAATACCTGTTATATGTTTCTTCCTGCTAGAAGGGAGTTTTTACTTCTCACTGTTGCCAAGTGCTTGCTTAAAAAGAATGATCTAAATTTGATGGGTTTCTCTCTGACATCACCTTACAATGTGAAGTGCCTTAAAATTATTTATGGTGTTAGTTAATGCTATATTCAAGAAACTAAAATGACTGAATCATGATGAATTAAATTACTCTAAATTGACAAATGTCACTCTGCTTTCTCCTTACATTGCATTCACAGGTTCTAGGTTCTTTTACAGCCATTTAATATTGATAGGACATCAGAATTTATTATTACTTTTACGTCAGCCCACTGAGGATCCAGTTTTAACTACAAAATAAACAACAACTTTGAGATCTTGACAGACAGCGTATGCAATGTGGATTAAATTTGATGCACATTTCACACATGACAGAGTGATAACCCAAAGCAAGCGTTCATGTGTAATTCAGTGGGTATCAAAAAGATTTTTATTTCTTTTTGTTCAGTCTTTTATTTCTCATGTTTCTGTTTTGTTTTTGTTGTTTTTAGTTTTTTTCTGTGTCACATAACACATGCAGGTTTGTTGATAATACTGTTCAAGTTTGGCTCGCTGACATGTTTCTGAAGGGCACATTCTTATTTAAATATCCAAGGGGAACTCCATTGTCTCTTTCACAGTAACTACATGGCAATATGATTATTCCAAATGATGTTTGTCCAGCTTTTGAGCTTTACCTACTCATATAACAAGAGGATTTCAAAAATGCTAGAGGTCAGTGCTTGGTAAACATACTGTACTCTGAAATGTCAGCATGGAGCAACAGATCCCCAAATCTACTGGGGATGCATGACTAATTCTGGGGTCTGTGGTCTCATCACTTAATGCCTATGCTGGATCATATCACACACTCTCACATATTGCAAACTTTCTTCTATCTAACACAGCACAGACATTGGACAGTTTGCCATTTTTATTTGATTTATGCTTATTTTATTTATGTGTATGTATATTGACTCAATCTGTGCAAATACAACAGAGCTATTGAGTGAAAGTACTTAGTCTAAAATAGAAACAGCCTATGGTTAGTTTTGCAGCACTGGTTATATATTGAAACAGCAGGAACAACAGTAAACAAAACAGCAGTTCTTTAAAATGCAAATACACTACATATAAAAATACAAGCACATTCTTGCACTGTGAATCCCTACCTGCAGAGTTGAAAGGAGAACCTCTATGCCACCAGAGGAGCTTGGGGAGGCTATCATATTTGATTGACCTCGTTCTGTTCCGGGCAGTCAAACAGATGGAGAAAAAAAACAGGCAGGCAAAAAGGTGAACAAGCTGTTAAACAGGCAGACTGACAAAAAATAACATTAAAAAAATGAGAGAACAGGAGGACTTGGATGAAGGTAGATCTTGAATTGGGGTCGACAAAGTAGATCTGAAGTTTGTCCTGACCAACGTTAAAACAGCGCCTCACACACACACGTAAAGCATCTGTCTCTCGTTTTCTCTCTCGCACTGACAGACATGCACATCCAGTGTTGCTGCTGTGTCTAAAGACGAGAGGAGCAACACAGAGACCTTCTGTGACTTAATTTGACTAGGATTAACTAGCAGGGCCAGGGAGGGGCTGTGTGTATGTGTGTATGTGTGTATGTGTGTATGTGCGTATGTGCGCCACTGCTGCACAACTGTCTGTTAGTAGAAACAGCGTGTTTGTCTTCTTTCAGATAGTGTGTGTAATCACTGCTCAGTATTTTTACACCGGCTTTCCACAAATAGGGAAAATATAAATCAAAACTCTAAATGAAATAAAAGCTGCTTGTGTGACAGTAAAATAAAAGCAAAATATCATTGCACTGTTTAGTTCATTGTTCACTAATAAACGTGACAAAATGAGTGCATTGTTGTGTGCAAAGTGCACACATGTGTTGGTGCATGTGTAACCCTACCCCTCCAGGATAAAGCGCTCCAGAAAACATTTGTGCTGTGGTGTTGAGAAGACAGCCTCTATAAAAAGGCCTTGACAAAACCCGCTGGGCAGCTGCAATACACAAACTATATTGAGTGACAGACTTCAACAAACAAGTGGTTTAGACTCAACCACCAACAAAACCACCAAACTGTAACAGTGATATGTGTGATCTTATCAGACGGTGGCTTTATTCATAGCAGACATTTAGACATCTCATCGCAGGAAAAGCACAAGCGTTCTATGCAGTAACATACAGCATTAACATAGGATGCTTTTCATTTAGGTTTACTGATTCCAGGGCTCACTGGCAGGACTGAACCTTGATTCATTTTGAGGCACTTCAGGACAGCAGAAACAAAAAGAAACACTACTTTTTGTATCATCTTTCTATGGTGAACTTGTTCACAAACAGCTACTTATTTCCACATTCAGCCGTTACAGATGGACAAGGTTAGCACTTGGAGTGAAGTTTGTGTCTACCTAATGAATCTGAGTATTTACTCCATTTAGATCTGTTTCTGTACTCTACCAGCTCCTGAGGGGAACATCTCGATCTTAAGCAGCTAAATGGTCCACTATGTTCACTAGCTGTTTTTTTAGCATCTCTCTCTGCAGTTTTTGCTGCTAAGTTGGTAATTCACAGATGTTGTGTTTACAGCTTTTTCAACACACAGTCTTGCAGTGATATATTTCTGGTGACCGCCACAGTGTCCATTAAGCATGGGGAAATTGAAGAGAGCTCAGAAAGGCATTCCTAGTTAATGAGGACATTCGCGCGATTGATTTACGTACAAATGAATAGGATTGCATTGGTGATGGTAAAAGAAAAACATACATTAGGTGAGAGGAAGAATAAAATACTTTGTGATTTATTGGCTCAGAGGAGTCAACTATTGTAGTCAATCATGACAAGAAGTTAAGAGGCTATGCCACTGAGAAAATTTTCACCTAAACTGGTAAGTCAACTGGCTCCATGTATATATTGACCCAGCAGATTTTGTCATCATTCCAAAAGATTTCTAATAAATTGATGACATAACCAAAATGCATTACTGTTGACAAATGCAGATGTGTTTCAGTCATTTGATCCAGTAATAGGAGTCAATGGAAACTTTTTTTTTTTTTTTTTAAAGATGCTTTTTGGGCTTTTTAGCTTTATTGTAGTAGACAGTGAAGAGGAGACAGGAAACGAGGAGAAGAGTCAGGGAAGGACATGCAGCAAAGTGCCATGAGCCAGAACCAAACCATGGCTGCTGCATCAGGGACCCCTGTTTATAGGTCGCCTGCTCAACTAGTTGAGCTATCTAGGCACCCATCAATGGAAACTTAAGACTGCTATGATATACATGGTGTTATGTATGTAAATTTTTGTTCATGACTGTACTTTAACATCTACAAATGTTAAAGTCACCCACTACAAAGACTTCATGTTGACTTACCACTGAATCAGACATAGACTATGGATAAAAATTCTGATTAAGGGACAGGTAGAAGATATGCAACATAAAGACAAGTGTTTTTTGTATTTTCCATTCCAGGTGTTGGGGACTGACAGACTTATAACTCAGTTTAGTTCTAAGGTTGATTAATAAGCTTGATTGTAAAATCACTGCCACTCGATCTCAGTCTGAGCTTTTTTTCACTGTCTCTGGTCTCAACTCTGGTTTGTCAAGGTTTAGGGGTTCTAATAAACTCAGCAATATTTCTAGAAATGAGTATCACACTAAAGTTTGATTGCCTTCCTTAAACTGTATATGAAAGATGAGCATAGCCTCTGGTTCTGAAATGTGTGGAGGAGACTTTACCTATCATTCTTTTTAACTGCCACCCAGGGGTGACTTCATTACTCACAAAAAATAGCCTGGATAAAATAATATGGCATGTGTGTGTAGTTTTTGAATTGGCTTATAATCTCTTCAAAACAGGGTGAAATCCAAAAGAAGGTGGAACATAAATGTGGAAATCAATAAACTTAAAAAAATCATTGCTTTAATTGTTTACTTTGTAAGCCTTTAATTTAATATTTTTTGAATAATAAGAAATTATTTTGGAAGTCATATTTCCTGTGTGGCAATTGATTATTTCATTGGTAAGTTTCTTAATCTATTTGGAGTCTGTATTGTGCCTTAAAGGGGAAATACATGTTGGTTGGCAAAGTTAGAAGAATTTAATTAATGCGCTACTAAACTGAAGGAAAGCTAATATAATTAACACATCTAGTTTCAGCAAAACAAGATTGGTAAGGCCAAATTCCACATTTGAATGTTAGTCCACAAAATTACGGGTATTGTCACTACATCCATCTTTTATATAGTGTACATTGTAATCTCTCCCCTACTCAGGAGATTTTGCCAGTTTTCCCCAGAAAATTTTCCAACTGTCCATGTATTACACCTGGACATTACCTCAACAGCCAGTGGTTGACTGACCTAATGTGGTTGTGCATGTCATAACTGGTCAGATCTGTCAGAAGTCCACAGTAGACTATAGTCTAACATAGGTTTGGCAAAGTTGCATACCAATTCAACATTACTTTTGAGTTCATGTCGTTTTGAAAGCTGACTTTGAATTCAGTGGCTGAAAATTAGAATTAAAGATAGGTATACTCAACCAGTGTGACCTTCAGCTTGTCCCAGTCTCTCTCTATTACTCTGTCACTTTCACACAGACATACATGCAAACAAACTTGAAGGCAATCCCAACATGGCATCAAATGCACATACTTTCATGTACTGAAATATGCCTTACCATTCTCTTCAGAAACAGAATGCTAATCCGCAGGTGAAATCATATGCAAATGCTGTCCCAGACAGGAATCCCCCACCCTCCACCCACACACACACACACACACACACACACACACACACACACACACACACACACACACATACACACACACACACACACACACACACACACACACACACACACACACATACACACACACACACACATTGCCATTTCCTCAGTAATGAGGGAAGACCCTGTGTGTTGCTTCAGCTGTCTGGTTTCACTGATGCCTACAGACAACAGGCAGTGACAGTGATAGGCATCTCTTGACTTTCTATCCATAACTCCTGCACAACACACATATTACCTGCTCACCATTCACTGCTGCAATTTCATAACCAAACAATGTTGCATATTTTTATTACTCTCAGTTAGCTGTAGTGTTTTCTAGTTTAATAAATCTTGTGTCTTGCTATATTTTTCACTTCAGAATTTTTATACTGCATTTATTAACAATCACTTGTATATTAAATGTTCTCAATTAAAATATTTTTCTATGATAACCAACAGATCCTCCTATAATTTTATATTATGCACAGTCATTATATAAACATGTCTGTCACGCCCACAGCCTCGGGCTTGTGATAGCGCAGTGCTCTCCCACCTCCATTCCCTGTTCAGCTCAGCATGTGCATGTGGTGCTGGAGGTGTTTCCAATTCCAATCAGTGAGAACCTGGCCCAAGGAGGTGGGAGTGATCCAATCAACCATTTCCTCAAGCCATACAAGCAGACTTCATTCACTACTCATCGCTGGACCATGAACCACCAACAGTTAGTCTGAGTCACTGTTCTGTCTAGCTCTCTGTGCTTTTGATCCTGGCTAATTCTAGTTTGTGCTTCCTTCCAGTCTGGACTCCTGCCTGCTCGTGCTTCGCCTGGACCCTCTACCTCAAGACTCTGCTGTTTGTGGCCTTCTGGAATTTTAGAACCCCCACCTCCATCAGCAGGCCATTCTACATGACTCCTGGTTCTCACTGCCACTCCATACGCCATGCCACCATCCACCCTCTACCATCAGTTAAAAACCCCTCCAACCCCTTTTCTCACGCCATTCCCTACCCAGCTAAGTTTCTGTACTCTTGAGCCAGACTGGTTGTTGTTAGTGTTAGTGTTCACATTGTGCTTAACATTTAGCCATCCGTAGGTTTGTAGTATTCTCGTTATTTCTAGTGCACATTTGCCAGTTAGCAATCCATAGATTTGTATTGTTCTAGTTATTTCTAGTGTACATTTGCTGGTTAGTGATCCATACATTAGTATAGTTCTATTTATTGAGTTAGTGTGTTTTTGTGTAGTACTTTCCTGCCTGGGTTTTACCTTCCGTGGGGTAGTGTTCTGTGTTCACATTTCCAGTCCTAGTGTTGTTCATCTGCCCACCCATTGGAGGGCTTCCATTTCCCTTGCCGCCTTTTGTGGTTGAGTTGTGACCTTTCGTCACTTCCGGTTGTAGTCCTTTTGCTAAATTTGTAGTTTATCTTGTTGTCATACCTTGTGGTGTAAATAAAAGCTTTTACAATTTACCAACTTGTTTGGAATCTGGCAAGGTTAACTCTTGATATGAAGTCCAAACAACTGTTTGTGAACTGTCAGTGAAACAAGCCATCATTAGGCTGAAAAATCAAAACAAACCCATCGGAGAGATAGCAAAAACATTAGGTGTGGCCAATTCAACTGTTAGGTACATTCTTAAAAAGAAAGAACATGCTGGTGAGCTCTGCAATGTCAAAAGACCCAGAAGATCACAGAAAACAAGTGTGGTGGATGACAGAAGAATCTTTTCCCTGGTCAAGAAAATCCCTTTCACAACATTTGGCCAGATCAAGAACACTCTCTAGGAGGTAAAAGTCGACAATTAAGAGAAGACTTCACCAGAGTGAATACAGAGGGTTCACCACAAGGTGTAAACCATTGGTAAGGCTTAGAAACAGGAAGACCAGATTAGAGTTTGCCAAAAACCATCTAAAAGAGCCTGTGCAGTCCTGGAATAACATCCTATGGACGGATGAGACAAAGATCAACTTGTACCAGAATGAAGGGAAGAGAAGAGTATGGAGAAGGGAAGGAACTGCTCAAGATCCAAAGCTTATCAGCTCATCAGTGAAGCAGTGGGTGGTAGTGTAATGGTGTGGATATGTATGGCTGCCAGTCGAAGTGGTTCACTTATATTTATTGATGATGTGATTGCTGACAAAAGCAGCAGGATGAAGACTTCAGGCTGCCATTGACTACAAAGGATCTGCAATCAAATATTAGTGTCCTAGTGACAATTTCATTACTTTTGGTACCTTAGAAAAGTGCAGGGCAAATATAAATGTACTGTAATTCCTACACCATTCACCTGATTTGCATGTATGTTCTCAAATTAAACCTGAAAGTCTGCACTTAAAGCACATCTTGATTTCTTCATTTCAAATCCATTGTAGTGGTGCACAGAGCTGAAATGCTGAAAATTTTGTCAATGTCCAAATGAATATGAACTTCGCTGTATGTGCTTGGGTCAGACGTTATGGTATGTGCAAGTAATTTCAGGTTATGCTACCATTAGCATCCAGTGACTCTATGATTTTGGCATTTGTGCACCGGTTGTTGCAGAAACACACAATCTTCTTCTGTTGCTTTTACCGGAATTCATGTTTCTGTCCCAGAAAAATGATGCACATCCTTTTATCTCCATGGCAGCACTGGAAATATGTTGGTGAAGCCAAGCCTCTAATGTTTCTAAGTGGCATTCAATTAGACAGGGGGCAGCTGTCTTGACAGGCACTATTGGCAAAGTAATAACAATATGGCATAACCCACTCATTTTACTAAACTGTTGACCAAAACTACTTTCATGATTTAATGGTTTATTCAGTTTTGTATTGTCAGGATTTTGCTGTTAGGCATTTGAGCAGACACTGTGGCTCATTTCTGTTTCTTCCAATTCTAAGCATTGTTACAAAAACAACAAAATGGACAGAGACATCAATTGAAGTTTAGGACTGAGGTGATGTTTGTGATGTTAGTTATAATAATAAAATTTTTTTCTAGGATGAAAAGGAAAAAGCAGCAATTCCTTTCACAAACCAATGTCTAGCCCCACCTATGACTAATTTACAAGCTGACTTGGCCATTCATATAGCAGAATAAGGAAATTATGCAAGAAAAGGGTTTAATAAAGCATGTTTTTGTCCTATTTTTATGTATCTTCTGATCAGATTTTTTTAGTATGGTTGCAATGCTGCCCTGCTATGAAAAGGGGTCTAATGAGTGAAAATATGCCTTGACTCTCACTGTGAATCAACTATGGACATCTCATTCCATTTTTAATACTTATTCCAATTAACTCATGACATACAGCAATGTGAAGCTGATAACATTGTCCTGAACTGTATATAAGATGTATATTTTTGGAAATTATTCATAATATGAAACAAATTACATTTTATATTTATTTGATAGGGAACAGACACTGACAGTGCCAACAATATATGTGGCTAAAGGAAGACATTAAATGAAAGTAGTAAACTTGATAATCAAACAAGGCAAGGAAACAGGAACAAAATTGTTGAACTTGTAGTGTCACACACCATTACCATCATACAGTACACAACAAAAGTGAGTACACCCCTCTGTAATATCATTTAAATGTCAGATATATCAAGGTTCTATCACTTCCCATCAGTTGCATGACTTCTTAGTTGAACAGAAGGTATTTACCTTATGCTAAATGAAAAAACCTTAGATTTACAATAATACAAATATAGACCCCCACAAGAGAAAGTTAGAACAAAAGTCAGTACATTTTTCATTACTGAGATTTAAATCTTTAAGTTGTTTCAATTCTTTGTTTGTCCATCTTTCTGATGACAGCTTCAATTGTCCTCTTAAAGACGAATTTAGGTTGGTCTCATTAGTCTGATGAATATACCCCTAATATGCGTCATGCTTCTTCTGCAACCAAAGTTGCATTGCAGTTTTGTGCAAAAGAACACATAAGATTTTTTGTGGATGCTTTCTATAGATTGATGTTATGAACTGTCCCTCATACTGTCTGACATGTCACAGAACCTCTGACTTCGACTGATAACCCCTTTGCCAAGTCTAAAGCATTTGCCATCTCATCACAGTTGTAGCATGACAATACATTAATCAGTGATTAAGCCATGAGTTGTATGGTACTTTTCATCCAGACAGAATGTAACACAAAATACTTTACACAACAATAAAATAATAATAATAATTATAATTAAATTGTAGCGCCTAACATAGTTCATTTTAACCTTTCAACTTGGTAGCTTTAGGAATATTTTAGCAGCAGATGCAGGTAGCCTGTTTGTGATAGACAGCGATACGGTGTTTTTCCATGTTTCAAACAGAAAGGCATCATTTTTATTTCAATTACTGTTGCATTTGGTTATAAAGCAGCCGTGGTATAAGAATATACCCATAATTGTACTGATTTTGTGGAGGAAAGGTTCTGTTCAATTGCTGTTGGATGGTTCTGAAGCCTTGACTACAGTCCAGTGCTAACACATGCACAGATAGTTGCAGATACCTACTGACATGTGGTTGTTGTTATCATACCGCTTTTCTAGTCAATGGGAGTCTCCTTGGAAAACTCCACAGCATATATGCACAGTAGGTCACATCTACATATTCTGCACCTGCACACCTGTACTGAGAATATGAACAATTACACCCTGTTTGCAGAGAGAAGATGCCAACTCCACCTAGACAGACTCCAAGTCAACCAACAAGTTCGAACAAAGGACAGAGAGACTTAGGAAGAGCTTCTTTCCACATGCAGTCAGGACTGTAAACTCTGACCTCATCTCAAAATCCAAAATATAACACCTCATATGTATTCCAGCACACTGGACTAATGTACATATGTACATAACATGTAAGTCTATGCACACACAGGCACCCACACTCAGATGCATAACAAACATACCGTTAGTTGAAGATCTACCTCATTATTTATGACATTGCGACTTTCTATATTTTTTCTATTGTTTTTAAAATGTCTTTTTTTTAAATGTCTTATTGTTTCTTGCACAGCCTTGAGAAACAGTCACTGTGCATTATACTGCACATACTATATGAGCATGTGATTAATAAAAACTCTAGAATCTTGAATCACAGAACCATGTATTTGAAAAGAATAACAACCATATTTCACATATCAGCTTTTCTATTTTGCTAATTGTGATAAATCTGAGCGATAGCATGATCAGCAGGATTGAAAGCCCTGCTCTAATGCATCCTCAGTTCAGATGTTACACCAAAAATAAGGCATTGCTGTGAAATTTACTGAGTGTATTCCTGCTCCCAAGAGGATGAGCGCTTTTTGTTTAAATACTGTCATGACCCCTCTTCTAGTATCACTCAAAGAACAAATACTTTATTTTTAGCTTTTCTTCTGTTCAGAGGTGTAAAAATAGAAAAAGGAAAGTCAATATGTTGTTCCTTCTCTCCAGCTCTTTGATGTGGTTGTTTGTAATGAACATATCAGCCTCTGGGGGCCGATAGTGAGCTTTCATGCTTTTTTTTTCTAGTTTATTTATGGTGTGGCAGCTCCATGACATCTTGGAGCACTTCTGTTTTAAATCTGATGGCCCCTCTGATGTAAATCACACTGCAATTGAAACTTGAAGCACAGGAGGCCTTCTGTGATTAAATGTACCCATAAATTACCACCTTCTTTCACAGGGACCAGAGATCCAGACTGGCAGAGAGAGGCAGAGAGAAGTAGAAAGAGAAACACACTTTGTCTCAGCCTTGAGTTACATTACACACAATGAGATCTTATTCATTCTATTCTTATTGGCTTCATTATAAACAGTGAAAGATGATTCTTCCCTCTGGTACTCTATGTATGAAGAACATCAATTGCACCAAAATAATCAATAAAATAAAACTCTTTTATCTAAACATTCTTCTGACATAAGTGCTAGACACAACAAATGGTTACTTTTATTGTCCTCAGTACTTACTTCATTTACTTTCTTACTTCGTACTATTTATTATTTATTTCTTAAGAACATTGTGTTCTGTAAGTCTGCATTTTCACCCATGACACTGACACTGAGTCACTGAGAGGTCACCAGTTAAAAAAACACTCAGCTGTTGTCAGCTTCTATGAAGAGGTTCTCTCAGATTCCCTGCAGTTGCCTCTGCCGACCACAAATTGAACTGTTGCCATTCAAAGACATTTTTCATTCATTTGTCAAACTGGTACACAAATTTAATCGAGAGATTCACTGAACCCCATGAATAGGATTATGGATTATTTTTGAAAAATATTCTGAAAATTTAGCATTTGCATTTGATTTGTTGAGACATGATGTACAACCGCCGATCTTTAATATGTCTAAGCATCGCAGGCACTTTGAGCCCCCCTCTCTAAATCTGACAGAGGCCCGAAAATAATCTGAGCCGGTCTTGCAAATATCAATTGTGAATTTTGTCTTTAGCATCTGGGATTAGAATCTGCTGTACTCATCATCTCTAAACGTGATGGTGATATATGCTTTTTTTAAAGTTACTGACACTGAGCTGAGATTACCAACCATGCTGAGCTTCATTGGGTGAATTATTAAAATAGTAAATATCTTAATCAATAATTATAAATCAGTTTAAAAAAAAAAAAAAAAAAAAACTCTTCCGCCACTGCAACAGATACAGTGCCAGTTGGCAAATAGGGTAATCTACACTACCTTTAGAAACATTTATGCATTTTTAGGTGGAGTTAGCAAATTGCTGCCATCATACTCCTACATTTGATCAGAAACATCTGATTTTTCAAGTGGAGATGAAAACGATGCAGAATTCAATCAGAAATGATTTGAACCTATATAAAGCTTATTGTACAAAATGGGGAGTGTTGCAGGACATCTTCATGTCTGCATAGTTCAAAGTGCCTCAGAATTATTCTTCTATGACAAATTTCCAAGAGAAGTCCACTGCTTGCCTATACTTCCTATATATCATCTTCAGCTTGGTTGTAATGATGGGACTGGTTACATCCTCTTTGTGATGCCTAACTCTGAAGGTATTTCAGAGGCACCGTGCAGTAAGAAAGGGATAGATCTGTAGCAAGATTCCCACTTCTCGTCTTCTTTAGTTTGTCCAAGTTTATATTCAAATGGGGAATTGAGACATGCAACAAAAGAGAGAACATCCATGTGCAATATCACTTAAATGACAAATAATTCAAAGTTGCATTTAGAAGGAATTGCATTACTTCTATGCTGAACACTGGGGTATTTGTTTCATGCAATATTAAAATCTAACAGTTTAGATTTGCGGTATCACAGTTTTTCTCAATTGATAAGACACTGTTCCTGAAAAATAGCACACACTTCCCAACACACTGCACACTATTTATTTTATTTGAACACAATTCACAAAGCACTGCACACTTGTGTCAAAAGCGCACTTTATTGTCAAAATCTGAACTTTGTTTTCAAAATTAAGACAAACGAAGCAAAACTAGGACACTGCACTGCTAAACACAAAACACTCCTCTCTCACTGTGTTTTCACATGAAGTGTAAAAAAATGATACAGTCCCCAAAAATGACAACTTAAACACAAATGCATCCTATAAATGAATCAGAGGGGTCATTGCAGTGCCTGACTGTACATTATAAAATAAAAATAATGTTAGACAAAAAATACAGCACTGTATTGTATACAGTACAGTCTGCAAATATTTACACCACGTCTGCATCAATTCTTTCAGCCTGTTCAGGTCACAGGACCTCATCAACATCTCAAGTTATGTTTTCTCTGCAAAGAAAGACCTAGTGTGTCTGATCCAGCCTGACATGCATCAACAGAAACATCACCACATGCCAAGACCACTGATTGAAGAGATTTTCCCAAAGTATGGCTGCTGCTCATATACCTTCCACCTCCATGTAGACAAGAATTCTTCTATAGGATTCAGAAAGGGAGAATATGGTGGCAGAAAAACCACAATAACTTGAGGGTTCATATTGAAACATTCCCAAATCAATAGTCCTCTATGAAAACTAACATTGTCCCAGATGTATTCATGTGTATCATCAGAATCCAACTGAAAAACTCTCTGGAAGAAACGCACACCAAACAGAGAAAAAGTCAGTCATGTACACTTTCTGTAATTTTACTAGCACTTGTGAACCAGAATTATACATTAGATTTTTTACAGTATTTTCAGAACATTTCTGACTGCTTGTATTGTTCCAGTATAGACGTGTCACCGAAGTGACAAACAACATTTACATACCATGTAAAGTAAACCACAGTAAACCTGAAACCATTTACTTTATGCACCATCTTTACCATCTGCTGACCTTAACAACAGATTGTATTCTGAACAGCTAATTCTGCTTCCCAGCAGGTTTTATAGTGTGCAGTTCACTGGCAAAAGTGTTTTCAGTTTTGACCTGTTGTGTCTTAATTGTGACAGCAGTGTTGGAACAGTGTCCCAGTTCTGCTTCCTAGTGTTCACTTCATGAAAAATGTGTGCTATGAGTGAAAAAGTGTGTTCAAATGAGCAAAAAACATGTTCAGTCTTTTGCAAAAAGAGTGCAAGAGTTTTGGAAACTGTGTGCAAACCATGAATAGTGTCCAAAATTTGGACAGCAGTGTCCTGTTTTTGAGAAATGTGTGCAGTCAGTTGGTGGCTGTGTGCAGTGAATGGAATTTAGTGTCTTATCAGTTGAGAAAAACTGTAAAAATAAAAAAAATACCACAAAAGTTTTCCATCGGATTCCAGTCAGGTGATATACTTCTCTATATAATAGCTTCCACTTGAATCATCTTTTGAAAGTCTTTTGTGATTTTGGCAGTGTGCTTTAGATTGTTGTAGAATATTCCTCTTCTGCTAAACTTCTGCAGATTGGAAGTCATCTTGTCAACTAGTATTTTGTACATCCACAGGTATTTATGGTGTCACCTGTAAATGTCATCTCCCCCATACCTTTTGCACTCATGCAGCCCCAAATGCTCATAATGTCACCTCCATACTGTGGTGTCCTGACCAGCTGTCCACATGCAACAAATTGTTGTTAACCATCATTTTCATCAAGCAGGTTTTTACCGAAGATCAAACAAGAGTGTTTTTTTCTTGAATGCTGTCTGTAGAGGTTGATGTTATGCAATGTCTTTTGCTTTGTCACAGCTAGAGTTACCAAGAAAACTCCCACTGATAACCCCACATGCCAAGTCTAAAGCACCTGCCCATCTGTTGCCCATGGCATTATTTTAGGTGTACAGCCATAAATGTTAGTCTCACATATCCCCAGACTGTCTGTTTCAACTCAAAGTACAACACTCATTGTTCACTCCACCATGCTTAAATACCTCTGCTTTTAGCATTTTGCAAAGCAAAACAAGAGTGGACGGCTCATTCAAAGGTATAGTTTTTGATCATGGCCTATGCATTTCTCTGTGGACTGATGGTTTTCATACTTTTACAATAATCTTCTAGCGTTTTGACTTACTTAATAATCAAGAAAATGAAAAGGAAATCTAAATTTTTACAACATGAGACCTTAAATGTGGCATTTCTCTTTCTGCTATTATTATATAAAGATTGGTTAGTAAATTATCTGCACTTATATTGCACTTTTGGACCTTAGCGCTATTCAAAGCTTTATAATGTATTTCTCATTCACCCATTCACACACACATGCACACACCAATGGCGACAGCTGCCTTGCAAGATGCCTGCCTGCCTGTCATCAGGGTCAGCAACTTCGTATTCAGTGTTGGAGTGACTGCATCTTATGATTGGTGGACAACCCACTTTACCACCTGAGCAACTGCTGCTTAATGAAAAAGGGATTTTGTAATGAATCACAATGTCTTTATTCCAAGGTTAATCAGGGTGGTTTAGAATATTATTCTGACTTATTTAATTATTTTACTTAATTTGAATATCAACAGAAAACATTGGTTGATATGAGGCCCATTTCAGAACTGACCTTGAACAAGCTGCAAAAGCTAAAACCTTTGGTATACAAATAATACGAAGCACAGATTAATGAGAGCTCAGTGTCTTCTGGCAGACACAAACCCCCATTCAATCAATGAAGACAACAGCAAGGTGACTATGTATGTGGAGCTGAGTTATGATATCCTGATATCCACCTGTGTCACACCATCACACACAGTCAACAGTATTACCATCACCTCTAAGGACATTACATAGACTTCTGTATCTCCTGGATAGTTACCATGACTCACCAGAAGTGTTACTTGCCTAATCCTTACCATAAAATGTTATCTATGTAATGTCTCCTCAAAAGACGTATAAGCTTCAAAATGTGACTGTGTTGACAGATTTAGGTCTACACACACACACACACACACACACACACACACACACACACACACACACACACACACACACACACACACACACACCTGTGTGAAGAATGCACATGCATGAGCAGCAGAGCAGCTGAGTTAAGAGACAAATCACTTTGCATTCCAGCATGGCAAAAGGCATGCTTTAAGATTTTTTTTTAAAAAATCTCTGAAACACACATTTGCCCTTATGCTTTTTTGACAATCCTGAAGCCCTAATTCAGTAGCTGAGACTATAAATAGTTCTTCAAACATAGACCTTTCTTAATATATCATCATGTCCTGACATTAGGAAAAGTATCACCTTATATAGCACAGTCACGTTAACAGGGTTTTATTGTTGTCCTCCATATAGGCTCAACATCAATAGACTCCAAGACAATGTTTTGTGACTGGTCTAAACCTTCTGTAGGAACAGGTTACTGTTAGCGAGCAAGTTTTCTACAAGTGGTTCTGGCTACAGGCAGCTATTTGAGCAGTAGAGCTGATATTGTTATTATGATTTTAAATCTTTCTCTTCACCATTTGTTTTCTGTTTTTGTTGCTGTTTTGTGCCTGCACTGACTATTGGCTTTTGAGGTCTTGCTTGTCCTTCTCTATACAGCTATGTCAATAACATGGTTGGGATTGTTTCTCAGAGTAATGCATGTTGTTGCCAGTTGTTAATGCCTAAGAGTCCCTGGAGCTTCCCTTTTGAACAGTTTATGCTTGGACCCCACCATCAGTAGAAGCAAGATTGTTTATTGAATTTGAATGTGTTGTCTTGGTGAGACTGAGATCTGTCAACTGCAGTGTGGGAAAGGCTTATTTAGGGCTAACCCCCAGAAGCTCCCATTGTAAGGATGAATGAAAGATTGGGTGTGACAAAGGTTTCGAGGGTTCGATCTGATGTAAAGTTGATATGCTTGCAACGACCACCAGCATTTAATTAAGTAGTCTGGAACTCCTCTGCTGGAAGCTGTTGAACCTGCACCAATGTGAAAGGAATGGCCAGAGCATAAGCTGGGGGAGAATCTGGATGTTGTTAAGCCTTGCTTAAAGTGAGAGATGAACTAGGATTGGGTTGTGACTTGACCAGTCTGGGTAATGAACAGATTTTCTGGTTTGAATGTGGAGTGCCAGAAGTTTGTAAGGGCTCTGGTGTGAGTCTAGTTTGAAGTATATAATGGATATGGGTATTCTGGCTTGGTTGGTTTTGCTTCCTTTAAGAGAGTAAACTAGGGAGTCTTCAGAGATGGGGTGAAGGTCTGATATAGTAGAATGGCAGTGTGGGTGAACTCTGTCCACTGCAGGAAGCCGAAGAAAGCCAACAGGAACATGCATTCTAGGCTGCTGGCTAGGTGGTGAGGTAGGATGTAAATTATCTATGTTGAATGGGAGAGTAAGTCAGCAACATCACTGCGGTAGCCTGGGATGTGTACGGCATGGAGGATGAACTGATGAATGACTGATCAGATCAGGGTAACCAGGGCCTCCTCCTGGAGCCAGGCCAGGGGGGTCTCTCCCCAGAGAATGAGAGGGTCGCCCCTCTGCAACTGCATGTCATGGAGGGGAAAACTCTGACTGTTGGTTGTGCTTCTGCACCAAACAGCAGTTCAAAGTACTCAACCTTTTTTCAGTCTCTAAGTGGTGTCTTGGAAGGGGTGCCACCTCGTGACTCTATAGTTCCCCTGGGTGACTTCAACACTCACGTGGGCAAAAATGGAAAACCAGGAGGGGAGTGATTGGGAGGAACAGCCTGAGTTTTCTTTCCTCTGGACCTTTGCTGTAGCTGATCGTCGTGGAGGAGTTCTGGAGCTGGGCTGAACATTTCCTCATTGGAGGGACTGACAAGAGATCCGTGGTAAGTTAGTTTTATTACCTAGTTTTAGTTAGATTAATTGTCAAGCTGTAACATAATGTAATGACAATGTCCGTGTCCTGTGCATGGGAAGCAAAGGCAAACAAATGTAAAGGGAAGACTAGTGTATATATATGCACATGACAGGAAGGGGAGTGATTGAGGTGTGGTCCTGTTCCTGAACCTCAGCTAAAGATTTTGTCTTTGTAGTGGCATGGCTTTTTAATGCAAGGGAAGAGCAGATCAAACAACAACAGCACTAGTTGAATGTTGGTGATGAAAACTTCAGAGAGAGCTACAAAATATTAAAGTCATTGGAAAATATTCTTGACCACAGAATTAGTGATTTTTTCATTTGACATTGAGAATGGTTTCAGTTTGCAGTCTGGCATACCCTACCAGTCAAAGTTTTAGAATGCCCCAATTTTTCAAGTTTATTTGAAATTGCAGTTCAAGTAGTTCAAATCCAATGAATAGCTTAAAATGGTACAAGGGAAAGTGATGAATGGCCAGAGGGTTGTTTTTTTTTGTTTTTTTTAAAAAGGTAAGGTTACCCAAAAACTAAAAAATAATGTACATTTCAGAATTATACAAAAAGGTCGTTTTCAGGGAGCAAGAAATGGGTTAACAACTTAAAGCTGTTCTGTAGCAATGGAGGTTGATCTGGCCTTGAAAGTTGGTGCTACCAAATCCTACCGGTGTCTCAACTTTTCTTGATTACTTACAACCCCCTCTGTCCACATAAAAGTAGTGTTGAAACACACCGTGGCACCATATCCTCCACAGTATTATTTGAACAATATTGTACTGCAGAAAGTAGTGTGTTGCTATAAAAATGGAGAGGAAAAGCCAACTTTACCAAATCACCCGTCTACATTTAGTGTTGATAGCATAGAATCCATTGCTCAGAGTCCTACTCTCAATAGCCCTTCTGCTCCGTTTACCAGGGAGGAAGTCAAAAAATCAGTAAACACTCTTCAAAATGGAAAGCTGCTGGTTGAGGTGAGTTAAGATTCTTAAGCATGGAGGACAATTGCTGCTTGGTAGACTACATAGTCTGCTGATGCACATTTGGAGAGATGAAACTGTAAAAGACCAACTTAAGATGTTCAAATACTGACTCTATACAAAGGAAAAGAGAACCAAAATAACTGCAGTAATTATCTTGTCATATCTCTACTCTCCATGACTGGCAAAATCCTTGCAAAGGTGATGCAGTCCCTCCTTGTCACAAGTATTATAAACAACATGGTATCTAAGTCTCACAGTGGCTTTAGGAACAATCGTGGTACTGCAGATATAATATTCTCTGCTTGTCAATTGTTCAGTGAATGTGGTGTCTTTTCACATACTGAGAACCATCTGCAAAGACTACTGAATAATTTTTCGTCTGCACCAAAGAACTTTGTCTTACCATAAGCACGAAGAAAACGGAAGTCATGTATCAACCACCTCAATGCCAGCAGGGTACTGCCCTAAGTGTCTTTGTAGAGGATTTTAAAGCTGAAACACATTGATGCCTGTTAAAGAGGCTAAGCCAATGCATTTAGCCACTGAGAGTACCCAACCGGCAATCATAAAAACTTACTTGATGCGCTTAATAACCGTACCAATGAATGAAAGTCCAACTCGATTTACCTTGCGATGCACACAGTGTCTTTATTGTTTGCCCAGAAATCTCCAAAGTGCATAAATTCACATCCACATGGTTCACTGAATGCCAGTGACCACCTCCTGTTGTACTTCTCAGATTGGAGAAAACTTAAGGTATCAGTAGCCTGGTTTCTTCAGCTGAAAAAACATCTGTTGGAGCTCAGTCATCAGAAAAAAGGTTTGAAGATCTCGGAACCACAAACTGATAAGCACAAATGCCACGTTTTTTGATGCTAAAGGATCTGTTGGAAGCAGAATTGGCTATAATTTGCTACTGTCAGCAGGAAAGGTTTGTGGATCAAATCTCCTCTCTGCTGTCTGAAAAGACAGTAAGCAAACAAAGTTCCATCTACAAGCTTGATCCTATTTTGGAAGATGGACTTCTTAGAGTTGGAGGAATAATTACCTGCATTTTCAAATCTGCTCCTACAATGCCTTTACATACTTCAGGAGCGTCTTCTCAGAGGATGGGCAATTAGATCGTGAAATCTCAAATTGTATATCCAAGGCAAGTGCCTCCTTTGGGTTGTTGTACACTCATTTATGGAAAAGCCACATCACTTATCAACTAAGATAGCTGTCTACCAAGCTGTAGTCATTAGCACCTTACTTTATGGCTCAGAAAGCTGGACCACATAAGCTCGGCAGCTAGAATCCTTTCACCAACGTTGCTTGCACAAAATCCTACATGTAACCTGGCAAGACAGAGTAACAAACCTCGACATCCTCTCTAAATCAGGCTGCTCATCAATGAAGAGTATGATCAAAAAACGGCAGCTATGGTGGGCAGGCTGTTTGGTAAGAATGGATGACGACAGGTTACCAAAACAAGTGTTCTATGGTGAGCTTGTAGAAGGTCAGCGAAGGACTGGAAGATTGAGAAAATGATTCAAATCCTGCTTGAAAGTGTCACTTAAAGATTGTGGAATCAACCTAGAAACTTGGGAATCTATAGACTTCATTATAATCTGTAGACTACCAAAACCCTCCACAGTATTAGTATGTACCGACAGTACATGCAATATGCACTTTGTACTGTAATAATATCAAGTGATAACATTTGAGTCCACCCTGCTGAAAATGCATACAGGCTTACTGACAGAAATGCTTAAATCTTAGAATGTGAAGCATTTTTGTGTGAAATTACCATCAGAAAACAATTTAAATGTGTGCCAAAAATGTGTGTTGTCTAGTTGTCAAAATGCAAACAGCTGAGGTGGAAAATAAGCTAAAACAGGATCTCAGCTTTTATTTCTCAGAGGTCTACATATAGCCACTTAACATGATACAGCAGTAAAGCAGTGGCCCCATCCCACCCCGTCACAGCAGACACACACAGACACACAAGCATGCAAGCACACACACACACACACACACACACACACACACACACACACACACACACACACACACACACACACACACACACACACACACACATCTTGCACATGACTTGTGCTGCATAGATTTGTACTTATACCCCTAATGTATCCAGTAGATACATAGACATGCTCACAAATGACTACATTTACACTGGACCTCTACACTCAATATGCTTGATGACATTGCAGGAATAACCATCCCAACAGAACCAACAGTAACTGTGCTGAGTGACACAACTATGATCAAAGTCCACAAAACAAATGCATTAGAATTTATGCAGTGAAAAGACAAATAACCACCAACATCTGCTAGATGGACTAATGACTTAGCATCATGTACACCAATGAAAAGATGGAAGGGAAAGCCTGAAGAAGTCGAGTCATAGAGAGACCACTTCACTTCTCATATTTTCAAATAAACATTCAATCCAATTGTCATGTGTAAGTTAGACATGATTGTTTTGTAGCTGTTGGTGTGTGTTTTTTCCTATCTCGCTCTTTCAACTACATTGTAACTCAAGAGCTGTTCTTTACACCCTCACTGTCACTATAGTATTAAAACAATATTTTTTTTATCTTTACATATTTAGGAAGCACTGTGTTGAAGAAGTTACTAGCTTCACAGCAAGAATATTCTGGGTCCAAACCTACTGATCAGCTGCAGCCTTTCTGTGAGAAGTCTGCATATTCTCCTTGTGCCTGTATGTTTTTTTGTTTGTTTGTTTGTTTGTTTTAGATATTGTGTCTGCAGCAGGAAATGCTGCAATTTCAGGACCATAGTTGTCGGACTGCATGCTACTTAATTTCTCCAAATACTTTAACTTCTTCTCAGAATCCAAAGACATGCATCATAGTGTCATTGGTCTTTTTAAATTGACTGTGTACGAGCATACATGGCTGTCTATCTCTTTGTGTCACCCAGTGATGGACTGGTGGACGGTCCAGGGTGTACCCTGTCTTATGCCAGCTGGGACTGCCTCCTGTGATCCTCTGTACATAACGTGGGTATAACAAATGGATGGAGTTACAGTATTCATCTTCTAATTTGACTCTGAATCGGTACATGTTCTGAAGAAATTAGTTTTGGACCCGATGGTGGGAGGTAAAGTGAGGAAGGAAGGAAGGAAGGAAGGAAGGAAGGAAGGAAGGAAGGGATGAGAATGCTGATTATAGTGATTATAGTTCTGTACGTCATTTAGCTCGGGGGCTGTGTTACAAAATTAAAAGATATAATGTTTGAAAAATGCCACATAGTAAATGTTTTGTATTATATAGTGCAAAGTTAACATTAAGGTAACTTCTACACCATTATTTTACTGAGGTCATCAGATGTCACTTTGCTCCTCTCTGCTATGCCTCTGATCTGACATCTCATTACCGTGGAGAGCCAAGTACAGAATGCACACTCGCATTCAGGACATGACAGAGCCACATAACCGAGATAGCGGCGCAGTTTGACGAGCACCGCAGATACTAGTACTGGTGTGCAGGCAGCCTTTCTATGAAAAAAGAGGCAAAAGCTTTCCATGACTGCCATTCCCACATCTTGTCACTCACAGCAGCAATTTTTCAGTTTGGCTATTTTTTCAGTGGGGTCAGTTGTCATCTCCAAGCTGTAAGCAATTAAGACACTTGTATTATATATTATTTAAAGTGTTTTTACCTTCTCGTGTAAAAAAAAAAAAAAACCACACACACACACACACAATGAAAGCTCAGTGGTCAAATCTTTCCCAGCTGGGGTAGGCACAATATGATCCTTCAGCCGCAATCAAATGCTCATGCTGAAGTGCCAGGTCAAAGCAGGGCTTGGCCCTCATGTTCAGAAGCACACAGTCACTCAACCAACTTTACAGAGGTTGCCAAGACAATTCTAAAGCCCTGCCACACTTCCCCTCAGTCATACTTTTGCAGCTCACACATTTACATACACTGTGCACCCTAAATATTTAGATTTTTATGAATCGCACAATCCGTCATCAGGCATTTGATTGGTACTAAATTTAGTCAATAGGGCAGTCCTAGTATCTAGCCAGAGTCATTAGGAACTTCAGCTACAAGAACAAGGAGTCCTGCAACAGATAGTATGACCACCATAGATCCGTGACAAACATCAAGAAGCTAGTGTGGGATTACATGAAGAGATGGAAGATATTAACATTCATGGCATGCTTTTTGAAAGCATCCAACCTGTTGCACTGTACTATACAGCTTATTACAAAAATACTGACACACATGGACATATACTCTGAATCTGATCCTACCTGTGCAGAAAGCTGGGTAGCTGCCCTCCAGTTCTCTCAGAGTTCCATTCCAGGTAAAATTATTACGTCCATAACCAAACATTATGATTGCTTCCACTGGTTTCTCAGATGTCTCTATATCTGTCACCCTGCCTGTCTGCCTAGTTTTTTGTTTGTCTTTCTGATCCACCTGGTTTAGAATATTATTGGATATAGAGGCAATAAAAGGAGATTGATTCCTTGCGTTCTCCTCTCACTGGGAAGGAATCCCACACTGGTGTGTATTACTGGAGGGAGAGAGAGTGTGAGCAGCACTTACAGGCACCTGGCTGGGCTTTAAAATGCCCTTGTGCCTTTTGCCTGCCCATTGGTTAGAAACCCAAATGTCAAACAGCACTGAAGTCCGTTCCGGGGGTAGGTAATGTGAACATATAGTGCTTGAGTGTGTGTGTGTGCGTGTCTGTACTTGTATTATTCATGTTGTGGTGGCTGTTTACACAGTCACGTTGAGGGGAACCATTTCTCTTCTTTAGATAGAAAAAATACAAGTCTATATAACATAAATCATTAAGTAACAAATTATATGGTAATATTTTATCATAATAGAGAGATACAGGGTATAACAAAGTGAATCTGTCAGCAGTGTCAGTCGGAGGCTCGACTGTTTCTCCCTGTCAACCCGCAGTAGAAGACATGATGCTGAAGCCTGTACATGTGGTTGTGAGCTTGAGTGAGAAAAAGAGAATGGTGGAGAGGTCACAAGAACCATTAGAGTGAAGGTATTTGTGATGTCAGATAAGGTATATGTCAAGCTAATTTTTGGAGAACTAAAATTTTAGTTCTTACAAGAATAACAGACTAGAATCCTAAACCAAAATAAGAAGTTTTAAAATATGCCACAGGATAAAAGCAACACACTTGTGGCAGCCACAGCAAGAAGGAAAGATGGTAAACAAACTGCTGTCTGTGTGAATGGGTAAGTAAAATAGGGTTGTAAATATCACTGCCCCAAGAGTAGCTCTTGCTATCAACAGCTATGTATTCCATTATGTTAATATGTTGTTTGGATGTATTCTTCTGGCTTGTCAGAAAGCTTTAGTCTTATTCTGTGAGCTGCAGTCCTTGTGGTGTTAAATGGTCTTGGGAGCAAGTAAACAAAGTAAGAACAAAGAAACTATGTACAAAAATAGAATTCAAATGGGTAAGTTTTACTTAGATTCTAAGACTCTATATGGTCAGCAAGTACAAGGCCTTAGTGCTTTAATCAGTCTCTGTTTTACAATTATGTCATTAAATGCAGAACAATTAACCCCTTTAATTATTTGGTGTCAGCACAAGAAAATTAAATGAAATAATGAAGCAAGTCAGACTGGAGTTTCCTCCAATAATATTCTATATGTCATATATATGTGTCACGGTTGTGCAAAGACCCAAATGTGGACAGAGAGACAGAACAACCAGGCGTATTTTAACTGCTTTGTTTACAATATTAAAAAGAACACTCACGGACCCCAGTTGGGCTCTAAACCAGAATGCAAGTACACACGAGACTGGAAAATTCAGTTACTGATTATAACTTGGAATGTGACCAGTATTAGTTATTCCTGGACAAAACAGGCAAGAAAACTAGATAGCAGGAAACAGGACTAAACCAGATACCTTTAAGCTATGCTGAACAGGAACACAATTACGACCAAAGTCCATACAAAAAACTAAACTCAAAACTGCCGAGCAGAGGCTAAATAACCTAACAGAAAGTGACGGTACTAGCGCGGGACAACAAGAGCTAAACAAGGTAAGTTCGGCTAGCAACAAAACAAACTGAGTGTTCTAAAAGGCTTAACTGAGTACAGTTAGGAGGGCAACCGGAGGCTTGCGGCGGCTGATGTGTGACACAGCGGAATCCAAGGGTTCGGACGGCTGGCGGTGGTGTCTGATGTGCCGTATCTGCAGTGGTCCAGGGTGAGTTGAATCGGGGGGTGAGCACCTGGAGCAGAAGCCCAGCTGAGGAACGAAGGACCAGGTAGGAGCTGGAAAGACGACGGGAATGGCCAGGCGAAACTGCATAGTGCAACGGTCCAGCATCGAGTTGTGTGAGGAGCCCTTCTTTATGGCAGGAGGAGAAATGAAGAACAGGTGAGCCATTCCCCGTCGCAGGTGTCCTCAGTCAGCTGATGACCTGATTAGAGTGAAGGAGACACACAAGGTCACACAAACGCACACCCACAAACACACACATGGAAAAAGAAGGAGTGCTGCTAGTTAAGCAGTAGAGATGGAGGTCATGACAATATGTTTGATAGAGAAAGAAAGAGATTTTAACAGACTCTAAAAACTCTTGCCTTCCAAGGAGATCCCATCACTGTCCACACACCTGATCTACAGGATCCTCTAGGAATGGTAATGCCAAAGAATTTGTTGGTCAGAAGTTTGCTGCAATATGCACAAATCTGTTATCTCGAACATGACCTGCTCTAAAGCAGTTGCTGTTCAGCATAAGTTCCCATCGTACTGTGCCCCGGTTAGAAGTGAATCCTCACTGTAGCCCTCAACAACCCAGAGTTACACCTAAATTTTCTTCACTAATCCCAAATCTTGGTTTGTGGTACAGGCCTGTGATAAGGGAGAAAGAGTAAAAGCCTGAGGATTGGTAAGATTTCTAACAATTCATCCTGAGGGGAATGAAAAAAACATACCTAATGACATTCTAGTCAGGACGTTATGTAGCACTGCAGTTCAGTTACAACAAATACGGACATGTGACATGATCATTGTGATGGACTCATCAACAACTTGGACCATGCAGTGTTAGTATTGTTTCTTTTCATTTCAAACAAATAGTCACCAACACAGTTTTGGTTAAAAATGTTTATTTAACTTCTTTGATTTACATTATGATGGTGTTACCAATTTCAGTGCACACATTTTGGTTACATTTAGTCATCATAAGTTTATCAAACTGGTTTAAATTATTAATTTATGGTACCTTTGTCTCTGCTGCTCCACATGCTGCTGAGGTCCTGGCAAAAGGGAGAGGCGGAGTTTAAGGCAGCCTTTTATGCTGGCAGACAGGAATTGGAAGACCTTCAATTCAGGGGTCAACAAACTGAAGCCTTTATCTACTAGAGCTGTCAAATTTTTGTAGATCAACAGCCAGTTTGTTTTCATGAGCATTATTTACAGTGTCCTACCATAGGAAAACCAGTTGCCAGCGTAGTATCAGAAGAAATTCGCTTTCTCATTTTACTTGTGTATGAGTAGCATGAGGACGGAATGTCAGCTTGGAGTAGATTTGGACATCAGAGATCAGGTAAGCTAGATGATAGCGTGCCCACACTCACCTTTAGTTAAGTAGAGGTAGCTGTGTCTACCACATACCCAGAATATGTTGGTAGGGCAGCTGAAACCTCTTTCATTAGGTATGTCTGTTATGTTGGTATAATTAACAGTGTCTAGGCCGACAGCAGTGAGGTTAATTTTTGCCTGGAATGAGGCCCCCAATTTCTCTAAGTCGTATGGGCTGGTTTCATTTTCACAATCTTTGTCTGCATGCACCTGGGACTGTGATTTGACAACTGGTATAATTTCCTAAATTTAGGTTGGAGTCCCTCATGCAGCACTTTTGTACATGGAGAGGTGCTTGCACTGTCAGTTTCCCGTACCTACGGCCCATGACTCCTCCAGCTATTGTCAGATTTGTGGTGTTAGAGAATGCATTGAGGCATCTAGATTGTACTGTTGTCCAGTTGTTGACCCAACTGAAATGCTGAAGGGGCACTGTCATCAGCGTGGGGTAGAGTATCCAAAAATTGTACTCAAGTAAGAGTAACATTACTTCAAAATAATATCACTCAAGTATAAGTAAGAAGTAGTCATCCAAAAAATTACTCAAGTAAGAGTAAAAAAGTATTTGGTGAAAAGACTACTCAAGTACTGAGTAACTGTTTGATTGTAATGTCCAATTTATTTTTTTGAAATGATGTGATCAGAGGGCAAAAATGTAAAATAATGTGCAAATTCTGTATTTCCAAATAATAGAATAAAAAATAGCAAAAATAAATAACATCTTTACAAAATGACAAGACACAAGAAACACACATTTCCAAATCTCTGTTTTTCACAACATAAAGCTTTTGAAACAAATACCTGTAGTAAGGTAACGTGATTATTGTTGCGTCGTCTGATTGGTGAAACACAGTCATGTGGTAGATCCACTGGGGGCATCTCTCCGGCAAAATAAAGCATATCTAATGTGATAAATAAAAAAGTAACGAGTCGAGTGTAGCCCAGTGTAAAGGAGTAAGATAATGTTTCTTCTTCACAGATCTACTCAAGTAAAAGTAAAAAGTATGGCAGAGTAAAACTACTCTCAGAAGTACTTTTTAAAAAAAATGTTACTCAAGTAAATGTAACAGAGTAAATGTAACTCGTTACTACCCACCTCTGACTGTCATGTTATATGTATCACTAGTTACAAATATTTCTCCCATGAATACAGTTCAAGTGGTATTTATTTGAACAGGCCATGGCATAAGAATGGGGCTGGTCAGAGTGGAATTAGGCCATTTAGAACACAAATAGCAACCCCTATTTGTGTGGCTTCTGGATCATTGGACTGCTGTCTGGTGCAACAAATTGTCATGTTTATCTACATGGTCTATCTCAAGTCTCTTAAACATGGTGTGACTAACTTGGAACTGTAACGTCAATAACCAAAATAACAATGGAACATTCAGGGTGATAGCTACTGTCATGCATGTGTACAACTCACACTGTTGTCATCTCCTTTGGTTTCTCTCCTGTTTCTATTTATCTGTTGGTGGTGGTGTCCTGTCAGTGCAGCAATTGGCTCAAGTGTCACTCCTAATGATTCAAGAGTTATGGTTTCTTTGCCGGGTTTGAGACAGCTGCACCTATTGTTATCAGCTCCCTTTGTAGCCCAGACTTCACTCTATGAATCTGTGAGGTCAACTTGTGCCATTTTGCAGTGCAACAGATGGACCCAGGCTGACCTTTCTGCAATTCTCATGGCTGTGGGGGTAGCCAGCAACACCTTGTAGGGTCCTTCCCACCTTGGAGACGACCAGGACTACTTCTTAATAACTTTTAGAAAGATCCAATCACCTGGTCTCACTTCTGAGCCTGTAAGACCATTTGATGTTTCTGTGGGAGGAATAGAGGAAACAACTTCTCTTTTTGTTAGCATGGCCTTCATATAACCAGTTAAAGTCATCTCTTCATTTTTCCCCATGTCATCGGTCAGTTTGAATTGGGGTTAATTGTATGGTCTTCCAAGTACTATTTCAAACATACTAAGGCCTTCTGCTGTAGGTAAGAATCTCATGCTTTGTAGGGATAGTGGTAAACAATAAATCCAACTCGTCCCTGTGTCTTCCTTCGTAATTTGCTTTTTAATGTACCATTTTTTCCTTTAAGTAATCTTGCTGATTGTGGGTGGTATGCTCAACAATTTTTTTTAAAAAATCTATATTAAGGCATTGTCCCAGTTTAGTTATGACATCATTAACAAAATGTGTTCCACATTGTCACTGCATAGTTTTTCATTCTTAGGAGCATTTTGTTGCATATCTTCAATAACCCAGTATCTAGTGTAGTTGGTATTAATAAATTTTGTCCCATATAAATTAGTTTAGCTGCTTGTTTAGCTGCATAGTCAGCTTTTGCATTTCCCACCGATATTGGGTCTTTGCTAGATGTGTGTGCAGCACACTTACATATTGCTGTCTTCTTTGGTAGCTGTACTGCAGCAAAAGGTCTTTTATGAGTTGTTGGTGATTGATCGATTTGCCTGGCAAGGTAACCATTCTTCTTCTATTCCTTTGAGCTGCAAAAGTTGTAATTGCGGAAAATGCATATTGGCTGTCCATATAAATTGTGAGTTTTATCTTTAGCTAACTTACATGCAGCTGTTAGTGCTATTAATTCCGCAGCTTAAAATAGACTGAAGTGAATACCAGTTAATGTAAAATAATTTTTTTTGGACTTGAATAAGCATGTTCATTAATAATTTATACAGTCACATCCAAATAATAAATAAATGAATCGCTAAACAAGCAGGCATACAAACATCAACAAACACATTTTTCCGATTAATTTCTTTTGCATAAATGTCTCTGGTGTTTAATTCTGTGACACTCTTGAAAATTTGTCTGATACAAGTTATTTACTTCACTGTAGCTTCACCATAATAGGTGTCTGATGGTGGTTTTCTAATTTTTACCTTGGAACATCTTTCAAAATTTTCACTATACTGGAGCACATCAGCCAGTGGGACTGTACGTGTGTCACCATGCATCTGCCCATGTAATCTGATATGGTGGGTTAAAGACCTTGCGTGAATGCATTCTTTAGCTGTTGCTCATACGGCCCTGTGGGATCTGAGACATCAGGCTGCCGTAGCCCACCATGTGCATCAAGCACTTTTTGTATTCTTACTTGAAGCTGTTGAACTGTCTCATCTATGTCTCGTGTTGTCTCACTTATTTCTCCCCAGTCTGGGCTAGGCTGCAATGTGTCTCTGCATTTAGTTAAAACTGTATTAACAGCACCTTCCAGAGGTGCGCTATCTGCTTGCATAGGTTGCCCTAGAGCAGTCATGCCAGTGAAATTTCCTCAGACCCGGTGCCAATCTGGTCCAAGAGAAAGTATGAACAGCCTTAGGATTTCTGCACCATTAAGGTGATAACTCTGTATTAGTTCTCATACTCCTGTCTGCCACCCATTTTTAATAAAACGTCATACTCTTTCAACAGACAAATTCTCATTGAATTTAGTCACGCACACTTAAAGAAAAAGAGTGAGAGACTGCACATCAATAAATAAACCAATCAATCTGCTAATGTTATGTGTAAAATCAGAATTAGTTTTCTAGTTCTGACACTTTATCAGAAGATTTTTCTTCTTCCTTAATGTTCATTTTCATGAATGTTTATTCTTGCTTGTGCAAACATAATGTCCTCACTGGTTTCTCCACTCCTCCTCCTCAGACTCAACAAAAGGCTCATATATTTTATCAGATGTACAAATATCCTCTATGAGGCTCATGTATGTTATTGAATTTATTTACGTCCCCCTGCATAAGGGCTCATTGGTATTTCACACTGAAGAGGCAAAAATGTCTCTCCTCCTGAATTACTAAATCTTCTATAACCAATCACAACCTATTTGTGCCTATTTAATAAAATCTATCAGTTACACATAAACAGGAACATTTCACTGCCCCCCCACCCCCCACCCGTTGTGGCATTTTATGATTGAACAAATGATAAAATTAGATGAATAGGATGTATAAATCAAATTTAAGAGCTAACAAAGATAAGATCGGAAGACCTAACGTGTCAACTGAAGTTATGAGTGCACTGAATAATCCTGTGGAAAGCAGCAACCCAACTGAAGCTTATGGAGCCCATATAAGGCATGAGACAGGAAGTTCATGTCCCCTCTACGTCTGCTCTCGTGAGTTGAAACCTAGGGCATGCTGAGCCAAGCAGAAATAATGCCAGCCTAGCAGAAATAAAAGAGAGGAAGGGGTCCATCTTTGAGTACAATTACTTCATGGGCATTCTGATTAGGTTTTAAGACGATGGGTTGTGGCTTTCAAGAATGGAAGAGGTGTATTTAGAAGGAATTTGCATAGGTATAAAAGATGATGTAACGCTTTGTGGAGTTAGTTAAAATCTTGAGATTTTGCTCATGTTTGTTCTTACAAACATGCCTCTGTATTGAATAAATATTATTCACATCAGACTCTGAAGACTGCTTGAAGACTCTTTTTTGAAAATTTTTGAAGACTCCAAGTTTTGATCCAGAATTGATTTTTACAATGTATGTGACAAAGCTGCCTGATCATCACTGGCCCTTAGCAGGCAGACTGAGTCACAACACACCCCCTCATTAAAAAAATAAAAAGAAAAAATTAGCAGCGCTTGATCCTAAATTTTTAAAGTCAACTCATTCAGAATTTTCCTCTGCCTTCATCAAAACTTTTCACTTTGGCCAAGCTGTTTCAAAAACAATACATCATTTAACATATTACCTCACAATCCATGCGCAATGCACACTATTTACTCCTGGGCTCACTTCAGCCCTTTATATTTTCATTTTTCTCAAACTTCAGCTTCACTTTGCCAATTCCCTGGTGCTCAGGGTTATTATTTCTTCTTTTTGTTAGGTGTTTTATTATGTTTGGATCTATTTGATGCATGCATTTGGCATCCCCTGTGAGCTTACTCTCAGAGGATCCCATGTTTTATTGTCTCAGTCCTCAACAATATGTTTAAACAGTATTGTTAACAATAGTTTATAGTCCTCTCAGACTTTTCAATTGTTTATAATTTACAGTCTTTGCAGACTCTCCCTATTATAATTTAGGTGGTTATAGTCCTTCCCAGACTTTGAGATTTTAACTTCTACCGACCTAGAACTAAAGATTTCAGTTTCCTAATATTGTTTCTGGGAAAGAGACAAATAAAACTCTGCCTACCTTTGACTTGAAGATGCTCACTCTTTTTTGGATCCTCATCATTCACCCCTGTTCAATGGCATCTGGCCTCTATGACATCAATTCAGATGGAGGTCTTTATACAGGAGTCCCAGACTCCATCGTGCATGGTTTCAGTACCCAAACCTGTCCAGAGGAGAGATATTGAGATCCAACTCGAAGGACCAAAAATGTTAAGAAAATTCTCCAAAGGAGTCCTGACTTCTCCAAATTAATACTTAGAGTCATCTCTTAAGTCAAAGCAAATGTTTTACTTGCACAAGGAATCAACTTGCACAGAACATAGTCTGGGCAAGGAACTGGCGAAGGTGGAAAACGGCATAGCTTTATACCGGCACATAAGCATCTTGGTATGTGTTATCTCTAGTTCACTACAGGCAGGCGGCTAGGGCTGGTTTCTTATCCTGGAAATTCCTGTGTGAGCAGGATTCACATTCAAAAGCATATTTGGGTTTGGAAAAGAACTTAGCACTTATTTTCTTTTATAACCAGACTTCATCTTGTTGGAGTTCCTTCAGCTGCACTTTAAATTTTGTCAAGCAATCCATCTTGAATTTTGACTGGACCATTCCATAATTTCTAATTTCGGCATTAAACATGTCACTGTTATTGTGGCCTAGTCGCTCTATCTTTTAATCTTCCGTCCAGAGCAAATAATGCAAATAATGCAGAAGGCATACACTTTGCCTGGCTTTGTGCTGATGTTCCTTTCGGACTACAAAGGTTTTCTCCTGGCATGCTTTTGATGAAGAAAATAGCACACCATTTGCTACAGATATCTTCCATGCAGGTCAGACTTGTGCAAACTTGATTTCAGACACTTGCTGGGCAGGTGTCTCCAATCCAATCAGTAGGAACTGGCGTGAGAGCAGGTGGGAGAGATCATGTCAGTTGCCTCTTTCTCCATAAGACCAAACTTTGCACACTACTCAGCGCCGGACTGTCAAACAGCCTCAGTAAGTTCTGACTCCTCGTCAGTCTAGCTCCCTTTCCTGACAAACCTCATGCTAACCTCTTGCTCTTTGCCTTCCAGTCTGGATTCCCTGCTTGCGCCACTTATCCCCACGCTGGCCAAAGCTTCCTGCCATCAACACCCGCCCTGCCGCCAGCCACACATTACCTACACTTGCCACTGCCTCCCTGTACTCCCCCCTCTGCCATCCGTTGTAAGCTAAATTCCTGGCTCGAAGCCAGTCCCTGTATTTGTTAGATCACTAGTGTTTAGTATATCCAGTTTAGCCGAACTTCTAGTTGCCGCTTATTCTTGGTTCTTCTATACCTTGTTTCACTCTCCTGCCTAGGTAGTACTTTGCATGGGTCAATTTTTGTATTTATATTTGTTTTCCTGATTAGACTCTGGTGTTCGTTATTCTGCCGGCCTGTTATAGGGCCCTGTCTTAGTTATCACGATTCAGTTCTGTGTTTGTAGATTGACTTCCTTTTCTAGTCCTACCACATCCAGTTGTAGTTTAAGGAGTTTATGCATCCTGCCTATTATTGTAAAATAAATTGTTTATTTTTTGCCTACACTCTGTTGCAGTGTGTCATTATTCTGCACGAGTATCCGTCAGTGGCCAGTGTAACAGAATGAGTGTTTGCGTGGCCTAATATGTCAACAAAAAAAAAGCCAACATTGGGTTGTACTAATTGACTTTTTATAGATGACAGTACATTTCATGACACTTGGTCTAATTTGACAACAGTATGACTACACTACTAAGAGGAATCTCCCTGCGGGGCAGTGGCTGATCTGTCTGCTGCATTTGTTTTTAAAAAGGCAGCTATCTAAGAGAGAAGTGGGTATATACTTGGTTCAAACTCACAGTGACTTTGTCATTGCCCCTGATAAAACACTAAGGTCTGTCCCCATGTAGAATCATGAAAAATATCATATTTATAATCAGAAATAATGTGTGTGTGTGTGTGTGTGTGTGTGTGTGTGTGTGTGTGTGTCTCTCCCTGCTTCACCTGCCTGCACTCTGCTGATTACTGCAATGAGCATCAGCTGCAGTAATCAGCTCACTCAGGTCACTTGGCCACTACCTCACCTCCATCTATTCATGCTCAGCTCCTTCAGTCACTCCCCACTGGACCATTGACTCTGATCCCCACATGGACTCTGTTTTGCCACTGTTCCCAGCCTGCCATAACCCCACCTGGACTCTTGTCACTCCCTCCATCCCTGGATACACTGCCCCCCTCTCTGTCTTCAGCCCGCTGTCTACCTGTCTTGTTTCACCACCAGCTCCCGGATTTCTTGTGTCTGCCTACTTGCCCCTTTAGTTTTGTACCTCGTTTGTAATCTGGTTTTAGTTTTGTAGGTTTTCCATTTTTGAGTTTGTTGTGAATTTTTTGTAGAGTTTCTGAATCGAGTTTGGTTTAGTTTCTCCCTTCATTCAGTCTCCCTTTACCTGTATTGGTTTCAGTTTAAACAAAGCCTTTTCCTATTTTCTCCTGTCTCCAAGTTTCAGTGTCTGCACCTGGGTCCTCTGACGCCCCCCACCATACAGTGCATTTTGAAGATGTCATCCAGCATTGGCAGAGGTAGTCCGATAATTTTCTGGAATGTTTTAATGACTCTCTGGAGTTTTTTTCCTGTCTGCTTCTGTGCACTTTTGGTGCCATGCTGTCATACTATATGTTAAAAGATTCTTGATGAAGCAATGCATGCACATTCCTGTTCCTTAGACCAGGAATGTGCATGCATGTTTGCCAACTGGTTATGGAAAACATTAATTTTCCAAACATGTTCAATCAAAACATGCCCGCTATCACTATTTTAAAGGGGTACCTGGGATTAGCTCTGCCAAAGATCAGTATGGATGGTCAGTTCCCTGTCTTACAAATTGCGTACATGTCTGCTTTGTTGCCATTCGGCGCTGCTGGAAATCTATGTTTAGAAAAAGACTTTTGTGCCATGTATTATTAAAATACTGAATGCAGTCTTTGTCATACTTGTAGCATGTAGTGTTTGGGTTTTCACTAGTCCAAGCTACCGAGGTGGAGAGAGTCATACTGAGACATTCTTGTCATCCTGAAGCTTAACACAACATCATCTTGGTATGTAAACCATGCTCTGGTCTTATCTCATGTTGCCTGCAGCTCACAGTTTGGCTCAACAGGTACAGGTCTGGCCCTTAAATTTCACCCTGAAATTAAGATTAATGGTGGATAAATCCAGAGATCATTAGAGTAGAGGGTAACTGATCTGCCAGCTGCAGGATTATAGGGATTGCACAAGAAGATGCTGAAAATGTAAATAACTACAGTAAATATGTTCCTGATCTTGCAAGAATGTTCAAAAGATTTTTATTTACAGTAGCAGGCAGTACTACAAGATTGAACAATTCATTTAAACATAATTAGAGCATGAAAACTGTAATGACTTATTGGTTTCAAAATTTCTCAGTAGGCTAAAGTTACCATGTAGTAAAAATAATTCCTTCCCAGGCACCCAGTCTAGGTTAACACGGTTGCTGAGCAACAATGTTTTAAATAGTAGTACTGTATGTCATACAAGGTTTTTAAAAACCTCAAGAACATTTTGTTTTATTTCTTGAAGTACTGCCACTTTCATTTGAATATGTAGCATTTAAAGTAAGGGGGAAAAGTATCAGTGAACAATGAGAACATAAGATGTATAAATTAAGTCACTCATACATATATAAACCTTTAAATTTTTTTCCTTCTAAGTGAGGCATACTTGATCATGACATTAACATGCATGTTTAATTATCTAAGCATTACAAAACTTGATAAAGCTGAAGAATAACTTATGAATTCCTCTTTGTCTTTTATTTGCACAGTATATTAACAGGAGGACACAGCTGATACTGCCTGAAATAGCCTTGGTGTAACTCAGTCCTGAGTTAAAATACTCATGCTTCATCACTTGAGTTGGATCATTTTCAGCTGGATCAAATAAAATGGTACATGTGCTAACTTTGAAGACAGTAGAACCATGGTTGTGCATCCGGCGTTAGAAACATAGATGGTGGAGTGTAAGCAGCATATTGTCAGTCTCTGGCAATCTGTGTACTGGGGACCACAACATCTTCTATTAGGATTTCTATACATTTTTAATCTGAGGTTACTTTAATAACCCAAAATTGTTGGAGTAGTCTAAAAGCTCCTGGAAACACTCAGTATAAAAAAGAAATTAAAAATGTAACCAAAGATTTCTCTTCTTGGTTATACCTTTTTAGCAACTGCTTCAGATGTCACATCCATGGCAAACTGCTGATATTTTGCTTCTGCTTTTGCTTCTAGGGTTTTTGAATCATTCTCAGGACTACTGTCACAATCATTTGTCCAAGTCCCTGAAGTCTCTCACAAGCCTTTTTTCTTTACCCACACTGTGCAGCGCCACACCAACATTTATTCATTAGCTTAAATTTTAGTGTTCCTGCTTCCCATGCTGTGTCGCTGCTCCACCCATTCCTCAGCTACCAAATTTATCCAATAGAGGGGAACAGGGGGCTCAAACCTATTCCAGCTGACACTGGGTGAGTGGTGGGGCACAATGAGGACAGGTCACCAGTCCATCCTATAGAAGAAGAAATCAAATAATAACATACAATAATAAATATATACATTTTAGTTTGCGTCGCCTCGCAGCTAGAAGATCAATGGTTCGCGTCCCAGCCTTTGTAGTTTGTATGTACTCTTTGTGCATGCATGGGTTTTCTCCGGGTTGTCCAGCTTCCTCCCACAGTCTAAAAACAGGCTGAGGTTAACTAGTGATTCTAAATTGTCCGTAGGTGTGAGTGTGCTGGTTTGTCTCTGTGTAGCCCTTTGATAGACTGGTGACCTGTCCAGGGTGTCCCCTGCCTTCACCCTAAGTCAGCTGGGATAGACTCCCCCACCCCCCCGTGTATAGACAATGGACGGTTGGTTAGAGTTAAGGTTAGACTAAATCTCCAGGAAAAAAAATGTAAAATAAAAATAATTTGATCATGTAATGGCATGTAACTTGACATGTGCGTCAGTGACAGAAACACTAAAGCATGTGACTGTGTGTGGGACTGTGCATCTTCAAAGCAAAGCATGGTTAAAGTCAAATGACATTGACTGACTCAAAGTTTAGCGTACAATTAAATGAGTACACTGATAAACTTGAAAAGTTAAGCTCAACATATCCATATACTGTAAATGTGCCATCGGAGGATGAAGACATATTTGTGGGCTGGAAAATATATATCTTGGTATCAACACACAGGTTAGTTTCCATGCCAGATACAATGTATTTGAGGTCATTACTAAGTGGCAAGGTTCTACCCAAGATTCCTATATCTTACTGGACAGCAGCTTGAGGCAGCTGTTACAGCACCATCAAGTTCCAGCTGGGTGTCGCTTGGTGGCATCCATGCGAACCATGGCATCCGAAACCTTACTTATACCCCTATCCAGGTACTCAGTTACAGTACAGACAGTGGGTTTAAACAAATATGCATTATTTTCAAGATAATCCATATTTCCTTAAATAATAATGATCAGGGAGTTCCCATGCCGTTGTCACACACTGCAATCAGGGGCATTTCACAGCATTATTTAACTGGTTGATATCAGCACCAATCTAAGCCAGATCCTTTGTTTACATATGTCACTTGGCAGTTGTCTGTAAGAGAGAGCTTTGTGCAATACACGTTGCATAAAATACACCAGCTCTGGACAGGTACAAGCCATTACAGATGTTGTATTCCTGGTGCTAGCTAAACTTCTTAATACAACTCCCTTTTATCGAGCATTCCACAAAAATTCCTCTTCCGCCTCCAACTGGTCCACAATGCAGCAGCAAGGCTTCTTATTGGTTTTAACAGACGACATCACATCTCCTCTGTTCTGGCTTCCCTCCACTGGCTCTCTGTGCGTTTCAGAATTGTTTTAAGATTTTACTGATCACTTTTAAAGCTTGCCAGGGCTTTGCCCCTGGCTATATTTTAGACATGCTAATCCCACACATCCCCTCGCACAGCCTTAGATCCTCGGATGGGTCCCTCCTAGTCTGTCCAAAGTCGAGGCTTAAATCCAAGGGTGACCGGGCCTTCTCCATCAGGGCTCCTCAGTTTTGGAATGAACTGTCTGAGAAGAAAAGGCTCACTGAATCAGTAAATTCTTTTAAATCACTCCTTAAAACCCACTTTCATAAACTCGCCTTCCAGTGAAGTTCTCTTTTATTTCTCTTTTCTCACTATATTCTACCTGTCAAGGCACTTTGTGAATGTTCTTCTGAAAGGTGCTATACAAATAAAATTATTACGTTATTATTTTTACTCTGTATCAGCAAACACTCAATATTAAATAATTCAGACTGGATTAGGGGCAACAAAACTTGATTGGGACATCCCTGATAACTATGAGAATATGTTGATGACACAGGATAATACTCTAACATGATTTTGGTAGGACTATACTGCAGGCCCTTGTACTAACAATTGAACATATACAAGAAAACATAATGTGATGAAAAGGGGCATTGCAAAGATAGATGGTTGTTGCTACAGTGGGAAATTACACTGTCTCTTCAGATGCCAAACAGTACAATCGCTGTCACTGTAGTCTTTGTTTGTTTGTTTGTTTGTTTGTTTATAATCTCAACAACCAAATAAACTTCACACAACCAGAGAAGTTTTAACATGGAGATGATGGCAATATAGATGATAAAGTGACCTATATGACACAAACAAGCATGTATTTATTATCCCTGAAACACAAATTGTTGTACAGCCAGCAGTCACCACACAATCCAAACAACAATAAATAGAACAGACATATAGTGGAAAAATTAAAAATCACAGGCAGAATCGACAGGCAGAGGAAGAGGAGCAGTGTCATCCAGTCCAGGAGATGAGGAGGTGTTGACTCCATAAGCAAGAAGCATCTCTTTGTCTGTCTGTCTATTGAATAGTGGCCTGTTTTTTCCCACTCCATCAACCAACCATCACAAGGTTAGTGGCTTGTCATTTCCAGCAGTATATCTACCCTTGCTCTCTCCTCCATTCTCCGCCTCCACCCAGCCTACAACCCCATTTAACCAGCCAGGAAAACAACACCTCAGCCTTCCCCTTTGCTAGACCCAGTTTCTGAACAGCACTGCTTCGGCTCTGCACCACCTCCAACCCTCTTAGCCATAACACGCCCTATTCTCAACTTCAGTAATAACTTGTATTAAACTGTCATCTGTCTGGGGCTGCTGTTTACAACAAAAACAATTCTGCCTCACTTTCTTTTTGTCATCACTGTGGACAAAGCCACTGAATTTGTATAAACTTTATTGATTTGTTAGTGGACAAAGAAAGCAGGCGTTTACGTAGGAGCTTCAAGTGAGCAGAAAATTATAGGTTCTGACTATGAGAGAAAGTCAGTTAAAATATGTAGTGTGACTTTAAACATCATCAAAGAGTAATAAAAAGCAGTGTCTGCAGCCTTATAGACTATGTCGAAAGCTGATATATTGAATTGCTGCACTTCCATAAAGAAGAATAAATACTGCATTTTTCATGATTTATTGACCATATGTAAGTGGATCTTGTTGGTTGGGAGGTTGAAGATAAGCCTTCTGTGAGTTTGTGAACAACACATCTCATTTTATCATCCATCCATCCATCCATCCATCCATTTTATATACAGTGCTTTATCCTTTATTGTCTGTAGAGGGGGGCTGGAGCCTATCCCAGCTGACCTTGGGAAAAGGCAGGGTTCACCCTAGACAGGTCCATCGCTGTGCCAGCAGCAGAACTGAATGAGTGCTTAATTCAGATGATGAAAACAATGTGGGGAGAGCCTAGGAAATATATAGTGTACTGTGTGTATATACACTGCTGGGAAAAAAATATTTGCTGATGTTTGCATATTTCTCACACTTAAATATTCCAGATCATAAAACCGATATTTCTGTAATTTTTGTATTAGTCAGAGATAACCCACACAACACAAATGTTGTTTTTAAATGATGGTTTATTTAAGATTTATTGAAAACCTGTATCAGTCGTGTGAAGAAGTAATTGCCCCCCTAAGCCCAATAATTGGTTGGCCTCTTGGTAGCAACAACTGGATTTGGACTTGCTTCTGTTCTTTGGGTCATTGTCTTGTTGCACAACCCATTTGTACTTTAGCTCTAGGTCATGAACTGATGGTACATATTCCCCAGGAGGATTTTCTGATAGAGAGCAGAATTCATGGCTCCATCAATGATGACAAGTTGTCCAGGTCCTATGGAAGCTCCAAACCATCACAGTGCCATCACCATGTTGCAGAATGCAGTATTAGCTTTACTGCAGATGTAAAGGGAGTCTTGTCTTCCAGAAAGTTCCACCATTGACTCATGAATCCCCAGGATATTATTCCAAAAATCTTGGGGTTCATCCATCTATTTTTTTATTGTTATTTTTTGCAAATACTTTTTAACAGCACTGTAGAGTACTGTGCACAAGTATTTTATCAGTTAAAGTCATATAAAGTGCAGTGAAGAGAAAATGAAAAATCAACCCAATCAATGTTTAATTGTGAGCACCATTGCCTTTAAGAGAGCACCAGTTCTCCTCAGGACAACTAGATCAATAATTAAGGGAGTTAGCAGGTAGGTTGTGTACTACCTTGGAGAACATTACACAGAATTAGGAAATAGACTGTTTCAGTGTCTTCTGTTTTTGCATGTAATCCAGTGTGTGGGGCCATACTATCTGTTGCAGGGCTCCTTGTTCTTTTTTTGGCATGTCATAATTCTTAATGACAATGGCTGGAAGTTTGGTCTGCTACAGAAAGAATTTGATAAGGTCAAACAGTTTCCCAATGATATTGTATAGTTGACAAGAATCTACATATATAAACATGCTAAAAAAATGTGGCACAGTGCTCTTCTGTTGGAAGTTCATTAAATCCACTGAGAGTTGCATGACATATTGATAGCCAGTTTCAATACTTTTGACCACGTTTTGTGAGCATGCCACTAATGCCCTTATAATATGCTACAGTATATATATATATTTATTGTTTTGATAATGTTGCAGTGTGTTGGTTTAAAGTGTGCTTCAAATGTGAAATTTGTTTGAAGCTGTCACAGGGTTCCCACTAGAAGAAAATTGTATGTCCTCCTCATTTAACTGCCCACTGTCCAGGACTGGGTAAGAATTCTAAACTTCACTCCCAGACTGAAAGTCCATGTTGTTCCACACTGACTGGAAAGTAGCTCTTCTTACATGTGCAGCTATCCATCAACACTGAGTGCGTAATATGAGCTTGCGTTGATAGTCTCGGCACTTGTCATGCCATACATGGCTGAAATAGCATTTTCCAAAAGGTCTGAAACCCAAGCTGCTCTCCAGGCACAAAGCCCATCTCCAATACACAAACACACACACATGCAAGCTGTCACACACTAGTAAACAGCACAGCTTTCTGTCACAGCGCATGCTCAGGCTGCCAATGGACAAGATGTTTTTAAGTGACAATTCATGAGAAATCATCACTTCAACTTGCTTAGTATGTGTTTTTGTAGTATGTGTCTTCTTTGTTGCCCTGTACACTCCCTTCGACACAATATTCATGACTTCCTGTGATTCCTATGATACTTCTGGATTGCTGCTTATGCAGTTAACTGGATAACTGGAGAGTGGTTTACAATGTTTATTTATTTCTATGTTGGTGTTTTAATTGGTACTTTTTATCTAAGGTCAGTGACAGTTATATAGTCATGGCCGAAAATATTGGCATCCCTGGAGTTTTTCCCAGTAAACACACCATTTCTCTCAGAAATTGTTGCAATTACAAATGTTTTTGGTATACACGTGTTTATTTCCTTCATGTGCATTGGAAAAACACAAAAAAAAGCAGAAGAAAAAAGCCAAAATTGACATAATTTTACACAAGACTCAAAAAATGGGCCGGACAAAATTGTTGGCACCCTCAACTGAATATTTGGTTGCACACCCTTTGGAAGAAATAACTGAAACCAATCGTTTTCTATAATCATGAACGAAAAAAAAAAAACAAGCTTCTTACACCTCTCAAATGGAATTTTGGACCACTCTTCTTTTGCAAACTGCTCCAGGTCTCTCAGATTTGAAGGGTGTCTTCTTGCAACAGCAATTTTGAGATCTCTCCATAGGTGTTCAGTGGGATTTAGATCTGGACTCATTGCTGGCCACTTCAGAACTCTCCAGCGCTTTGTCTCCAACCATTTCTTGGTGCTATTTGAGGTATATTTTGGGTCATTGTCCTGCTGGAACACCCATGATCTCTGACACAGACCCAGCTTTCTGACACTAGGCCCTTACACTACGGCCCAAAATATTTTGATAATCTCCAAATTTCATGATTCCTTGCACTACGTCAAGGCACCCAGTGCCAGAGGCAGCAAAACAATCCCAAAACATCTTTGAACCTCCATCATGTTTGACTGTAGGTACTGTGTTCTTTTCTTTGTAGGCCTCATTCTGTTTGCTAGAGTAGAATGACGTTTTTACAAAAAGCTCTACCTTAGTTTCATCTGTCCACAAAATGTTCTCCCAGAAGGATTGAGGCTTACTCAGGTACATTTTTGCAAACTCCAGTCTGGCTTTTTTATGTCTCTTTGTCAGCAGTGGGGTTCTCCTGGGTCTCCTGCCATAGCACTTCTTCTCATTCAGATGACGTATTGTCCAAGCTGACTCTTTTGCACTCTGAGTCTGCAGGACAGCCTGAACTTGTGTGGAAGTTGACTGAGGATGTTTATCCACCATTCCAACTATCCTGCATTGCATTCTTTCGTCAGTTTTTCTCTTCTGTCCCTATCCAGGAGATTAGCCACAGTTCCATGGGTTATAAACTTCTTGATTATATTACGCACAGTGGACAAAGGAACTTCAAGATCTCTGGAGATGGTGTTGTAACCTTGAGACTGTTCATATTTTTTCCACAGTTGTGCTTCTGAAGTCCTCAGACACTTCTCGGCTCTTCTTTCTCTTCTCCATGCTTGGTGTGACACACATAGACACACAACACAAAGGCTGAGTCAACTTTTATACATTCTAACTGGCTTCAGGTGTGATTTCTATATTGCCAGCACCTGTTGCTTGCCACAGGTGAGTTTAAACAAGCATCACATTCTTGAAATAAAATGGTTTACCCACAGTTTTAAAAGGGCGCCAACAATTTTGTCCGGCCCATTATTTGAGTTTTGTGTAAAATTATGTCAATTTTGGCATTTTCCTTCTGCTTTTTTGTGTTTTTCCAATGCATATGAAGGAAATAAACACGTGTATACAAAAAACATTTGTAATTGCAACAATTTCTGGGAGAAATGGTGTATTTTCTGGAAAAAATCCAGGGGTGCCAATATTTTTGGCCATGACTGTATGTTGTCTCAGCTAGATGCTAGCAATCTGTGTCCAGCTGCCTTTTTTTTTTTTTTTCTGAATATTGTAATTTCAACTTTGCATCCTCCATTTTCATTTTGCTGTGTTTTTGGGGATGATGGAGAACTTATATTAGCTGCAACCTGGACAACTGGGGATGTTCTTAGACTGTGTTATTTCAGCTTTATTGGCTGTCTGTGGATTTTATCTCAGCCAACTACAGCAAACTCAATCATCCCAGTGGAGAGCGAATCACCTACACCAAAGTCTTTCTGCTGTGGTTCGCAGTCCTCCTCCTTCCTGAGGGAATCCTATGCAATCTTCTTCTATCTTCTAACAAAGATGACTAAAATAACAAAAAAAAGGTAAGCAGGAGGGGGAAGAATAAAAAGGGTGGAATTACAGCCAGACTGAAGAAGAAGAAATGTAAACGAATGCCAAGTTGATGTATAGGAGCAAGATGGAAGAAAAATTCCCTCAAGGGAGTCTCTGCTCTGCTTGGCAGGGGATTAATAACATGGCTGCTGTTATCACCTATCCAGCCACCCACAAGACCATGCAGGTGGCAGGTAGCGGCCCAGCATCCCTCCCCAATGACCCCAACTTCTGCTTTTACAGGTTTGAGACAGACAACACCACGCAAATAGGTGCAATCATCTCCTCCCTCACGCTTGCAGGAACAGAACTTACCTTGTGGTGAGACTCCTCAAGAGGACCAAGGACAACATAGCACTCAGTCCAGACAGCATCAGTAGTCATGCCCTGTAGTGCTGTGCAGAGCAGCTGTTTCAGCTCCTGTTTCAAAGATCGAACAACAGCAGCTATGACATTACTTCAGTGGCTTTGAACGACCTCAGGTCTGTGACTCTCACCTCTTTTGTGATCAAAGGTAAGGAGAATTTCCTAAAGGAGGACATCATCATTAAGGTGACCAACCAACTAAAAAAACTCTTTTCCATTCACATACTGTGTGAGCAGGTGGGTTGATTATGCAAAAATATACTTAATGGATACAGTACACAAGCATCTGAAACAATCCAACACTACAGCCACACATCCTGGCAGAGAAACTTACCACCCGTTTCCACCTGGAGGACCAGCTAGTCTAATCTAAAGGAAGATAGAGATCTTCCTTTTATCACAGACTTCCTGACCAACAGTTCACCGAGAGTGCTAATCAACACCTTCTCTGACCTCTCCTTCACCTCTAGCTCCCACTCCCTCAGGGCTGCATCCTCTCACTTTCATCCTCTATACCGATGACTGCAGGTCCACCTACTCAGACTGACATCTGGTTACGTACACAGATGGCACAGTTCTCCTGTCGCTGTTCACAGTGCATCACACTACTACAGGTCCGCACTCCATGAGTTTGCAGAGTGGTGTGAAAACTATACTGGAGCTAAATGTGGAAAAGACCAAAGACATGGTGATGACTTTCTCCAGCAAGCAGAGGGAGCTGGCTACAAAAACTGTCAACACAATCCATGGGATGATGGTCATTTTACTTTTCCTTCACTTAAATTGCCATTACATTCTTTATAACCTGCTGATTTTGCACACTTTGCGAGCAGCAGACACTGAGGGCAGTGAGCAGGAGTGACAGTCGAGGCCAGGACAACGAACTGGAGGAGCAGCCAAGGACGTTGATGCACCAGTGTACGAAGCTTTCAACGGGCCACACCCATGAGATGTGGAGTGGGATGGTGGCACTGGATTCTGGAGTGCAGTTTGGGTTGCTGCGACCAATCTGGTGGAAGGCACAGCAGCATTAACCGCTAGAGGTTGTTGCCCACGAACCAAGTCATACTCAAATGAGCACTCATTTGAGTATGCTGTTCTACAGATGAAGAATTATGGACATGGGGACATCCAGATGAGTCCCCACCAATGGACCTGTTTAACCTTGGTCAGGTCATCAACTGGCCCAATTGTGTATACTGAGCCACCTTCGTTAGGTGCTCTCAACATGCGATATTTCACAGAACTCCATTGATCTTGGGTCTTGTGGGGCTCCCAAGCACTGAAGTGACGCAAGAACACCAACTGACCTTCACCCAGCGGCAGACCTCTCACATGCTGGTCGTGGGCACGCAGTCGGTGATCAGCAGCATGCAGCAAGCATCCCTGTGCACCTTCCAATGCCACCTGCAGTCAAACCTGGTGCTTCTGTATCCAGTCAGGAACGGGCCTACTCACAGAACTCTCAACCATCCCCAGAAGGAAGTCTACTAGCAATCTAGGTTCCTGACCAAACATCAGGAAAAAGGGGGACTCTCCAGTTGTCGTGTTGTAGCAACAGAGGACCTGAGGCAGACACGTATTCCAGTCCCTCTTTCTGGAGGCAAGCAGTGTGAGAAGTAAATTGTGTAGCATGCGGTTAAACTGTTCACACTGACCATTCTCTTCAGGATGGTAAAGCGTAGTGCATGACTTCACAATGCCATAGAAGTTACACAACTGCTGTATAAGAGAGCCCTCAAAATTATGGCCTTGGTCAGAATGTCGCAGAGCGGAGACACCAAACTTGTAAAACCACTCCGACACCAGAACCTTAGCCACAGTGGCAGCACACTGATCCCACGTCAGAACAGCTACAGATTGACTATGTTCATTTTGTCGTTTACTTATATTTGATTAGCAATTCTTTTTATCCGACAAAGTTAGTAAGGGTGATCGTATTACTTTGCTGACGTGTTTCAACTACATCTGCAGTTTTAATCACAGCGTCATGCGACGTGTGATTACGTGTCCTATTTATCAGATGAAAGGTCTGACAGATCTGTCAGAATTTGTCAGACTGGCCACGCCCCCCATGTCCAGTGGTCTCTGGAGGATGGAGTCCCAGGTGTGCGAGAGGGTGTAAGCCCCCTCATCCCGGTTCATGGAATCATTGGCCTACTTCCTGACCTCTATGACCTATTTTATCCACCTCTTGTGCTACTGACCTCCGTGTGTTGACCTCTGCAAAAGCAACAATCATATTATGGACTTGGACAAGGGGAGAATTTTAACATCGGAGGTCAACAAGCACATGGAGATCAGGAACAAGACAAGTGACTGAGGGTGTTAGAATAGAATAGAATAGAATAGAATAGAATAGAATAGAATAGAATAGAATAGAATAGAATAGAATAGCTTTATTGTCATCATACATGGGAGCATGATGAAAATATAAATAGCTGCTCTGGACAGTGCATTGAAATAATAATAAATAAAATAACATAAAATAATAAAATCAAATATACACATAAAACAAGGCAATATTAAAAATGACAACATATGCAAAAGAGGCAAGATATATACAATGTGGGAGGTAAATGAAATAAAATAAACAATAAAATAGAATAAATATGGTCAGGAAATTATATGTAAGCAGCATTAGAACCATTTAAAGTGACAATGTGCATTCAGGTTTTCAGGTGTTTTGAGTTCAGGAGTCCGATGACCATGAGAAAAAGTTGTTTTTCACCCTATTTGTCCTGCATTTTGAGGATCTGAGTCTCTTCCCTGATGGCAGCAGGCTGAATAACCAGGGTGTGTGCTGTCTGTCCAGATCTTGCTGATGCAGTGGGAGGTTGCAATATTCTCCGGGGGGGGGGGGGCAGAGGGCAGCCAATGATTCTCTCTGCAGTCCTAGTGACCCTCTGCAGAGCCTTCCTAACTGCGGTGGAGCAGGCTGCAAACTAGATAGTCATAGAGTATGTCAACACAGACTCTATGGTGGCCCAATAGAAGGACACCTGCAGTCTTTCCTCCAGGTGGTTCCTCCTCAGCACCTGAAGGAAGTGGAGTCTCTACTGTGCCTTTCTAACCAGTGCTGCTGTGTTGGCTGTCCAGGTGACGTCCCCAGGAACTTGAAGGAAGTCACTCTCTCCACACACACCCCGTTGATGGATAGTGGATTATGGACACCCCTATGCCTCCTGAAATCAATGACCATCTCTTTGGTCTTCTTGGTGTTCAACTTCAGGTTGTTTCTGAAACACCACCCTGCCATCTCCTTTATTTCCTCCCTGTATGCCATTTCATCACCCCCCGTGAGGCCAACCACAGTGGTGTCGTCAGTTGTTGTCTATATGGACAATACACTTGCTACCCAACAAGTACTATCTAAGTTTCTCTGTCATGGCCCACTGAGGGCCAAGAACTCGAGCTTCATGGAACTGTAATTCGCCATATTCCTTTCTGTGGGCCTCCCTGCCTGTACTGCTCCCAAGCTACCGTGGCGTACCGTATTATCGCGACCATAAGGCACACCGTATTAAAAGGCGCAGTCTCAGTTACGGGTGCTATTTCTGTATTTAACACATACATAAGGCGCACTGGATTATAGGGCGCTGGCATGGTAAAACATACCGGTACGCTAGCTTAAAACATGCATGCCAGCATGTGTTTTAAAAAGGGCAGCAGAAGCAAAACTGAGTTCAGTTGTACTTTATTGAAGTATTTAGCAATGTTTTCACGTTGTTTTTTGATCAATCCTCATTCACAAATCCATCAAAGTCCTCATCTTCTTTATCTGAAATGAACAGCTGGGCTAGTTCTCCATGGAACACGCCAGGTTCCCGCTCGTCATTGTCAGAGTCAGTCTCGTTGCCGTGCGGCTCCTCATAAATGATGCCGGCTTTTGCGAGAGCTCGAACAACAGTGCAAGCAGACACGTTTGCCCAAGCATCCGCAATCCATTCACAAATTGTGGCGTAACTCGCCCGGCGCTGCTTCCCAGTCTTAGTAAAACTGTGATAGCCATCTGTCATCCATCGCTCCCACGCCGTTCGCAACTTCACTTTGAACGCCCTGTTTACACCGATGTCCAGCGGTTGGAGTTCCTTCGTCAAGCCTCCCGGAATGATAGCAAGCTCCGAGTTCATTTGCTGCACTTGGTTTTTCACAGCGGCTCTGAGATGGACGCGCATGGAGTCACAGATCAACAGGGACGGTGACGCGTGTCGGCAGGAAATGCTCTCAGTCAGTCAAGCGGAGCTCTCATCAAAGTCACACAACAACATTTACAGATTTTGGAACTCGGTGCACACATAAGGCGCACCGCATTATAAGGCACTCCGTCCATTTTGGAGAAAATTTAAGACTTTTACGTGCACCTTATGGTCGCGAAAATACAGTACATCAACCTCCAGAATAAACAGGGGAGGGGGGGTGGAAATCTGCATTGGCTAACACTGGTGCAATGGTGAGCCTAGTTTTCAGTGCCTCCTTTTTTTTTGCCACATCCCTTCCAGGGCTCTGTAGGAAAAAAAGTCTGAATATATGGAATGAAAGTCTGAATATATGGAATGAAAGTTTGAATATATGAATATATGGAATGAAAGTCTTAATATATATAATGAAAGTGTGAAAATTATATATATTCAGACTTTCATTCCATATATTCAGAATTTTATATGTATTTTATATACATACATACATACATACATATACATACATACATATACATACATATATACATACATATATATATATATATATACATACATATATATATATATATATATATATATATATATGGAATCGTGTGTGTGGTGATCCAGGTGGCACAGACGACTGAAGGCAGACTGAGGAGTTGCAGGCAGGTGGATCCAGGAGGAGGTATATATATATATATATATATATATATATATATATATATATATATATATATATATATATATATATATATATATATATATTGGGGCTGGGACTTTAACGCGTTATTTTCCACTGTAATTAATTAATCTAAATTAACGATTAATTAATTACCATGAAAATAACACGTTTAAAATAATAACAATTAATTGCACCCTCCTCAGTTCCCTCATTTCTGGCACACTGGTAACTCTGATGAACACTCCAGCCCAGTAGGTGGCGGTAATGAACCTAAAGTCTGTTTGTAGCCATGAAGAAGAAGCACAGGAAGCACTGAGTGAAGTCAGGCACTGGTGAACAGTGAAGGAAGATGAGATTGAGCTTATTGGGCAGAAAGTTTTCTTTTAAAAATCTTCCCGATGGCAGCTTGGATAAAAGTCTGGTTGTGTGCAAATTGTACAACAAAGAGTTTTCTGATCACTGCATCACTTCATGCCGACGGTATCACCTCAATGTAAAACATGTTGCTGTTAGCACCAGAGCTGTCGTTAGCTACGAGTCATGCTAACGGCTAACGGTGGAGCCATCCCATAATAGACCACTTTTCTAGACAGTGCTTGAGTTTACAGAAAGTCTTAAAATGTTGAATAAAATCGAAAGATAAATAGAAATGAAACATTTTTGTGGTTTAAGTTTTTACTCCGTTGAGGCTCTGCCTCCTTGGAGGAGGAATAACCTAAACAACAAAAATATCTCTTTTAATAACTTAATTATACACTTTTTGTTTATAAAAAAATTACATAAATAAAAATTTATATTCCTATAAAAAGAACCATCAAATTTACACCATTTATCAGACCCAGAAAACATGAAAACAGAATGAATCTCTGGATTTTCAACTTTCTGAAGCCCCTTGAACTACCTATGCTGATTTTATGTGCCATACAGTGGAAAAAACAACTAAATTCAGGCTTGAAGTCATCAAAATCACTTTTTTCTATATGTCCCATTTTTCTTTTTTTAAATAAATTTTAAATTATAAACACGTATATGTCTATTCATTGATTCAACTGTCAACCACAATTTTATTTGAATTGAAAAACTTCACTTATTGTGTCAAATATTGCTATTTGACAAAACTGCAGTATTGCGATTAATTAATTACAAAGCCTGTAATTAATTAGATTAAATTTTTTAATCATGTCCCACCACTAGTTTCTATGCATATTTATTACAACTTGCTGTAGCGGTTTAGTTCACCGCCCGCCCATAGGGGCTCTGTTTCCGTAGCCTTCCTAGTAATCCTGTGTGACGTCTGTCACTTCTGGTTGTAGTCCTAGATTCCATATTTGTAGTTCTTTGTTGCATTTCTACTTTTGTAAATTCCTCCAAACTGTTTCTGCAGTGGGCTGCACAGTGGCGTAGTGGTTAGCACTTTCGCCTTGCAGCGAGAAGATCCCTGGTTCGCATCCTGGCTTTCCCGGGATCTTTCTGCATGCGTGGGTTTTCTCCGGGTACTCCGGCTTCCTCCCACAGTCCAAAAATATGCTGAGGTTAACTGATCATTCTAAATTGCCCGTAGGTGTGAATGTGAGAGCGATTGTTTGTCTCTGTATGTAGCCCTGCGACAGACTGGTGACCTGTCTAGGGTGTCCCCTGCCTTCGCCCGAGTCAGCTGGGATAGACTCCAGCCCCCCCCGCGACCCTAGTGAGGATTAAGCGGTGTATAGATAATGGATGGATGGATGGAAGGATGTTTCTGCAGTTGTTGTTTCTCATTCCCTGCGCCTGAGCTTCCTTGAGTATCGTAGCAGTGGGGAACATATCAGCCAGGATTAGAGCTCTACTGCATGCTAATGACAGGACTACTAAATATTATTTTGAGGATGTGATGGCTTATTTATTTTTTTGTTCAATTTTGAACACATTCTGTTATTTGTTGACTTTGATACCGACAATGTTAAGAACTGATACATTGAAACTGTCAAGAACTTAGTTTTGTTAGTTTTTCATGTAAACAATGAACAAAAAAAATATCATGTCGGTCTAATCCAGCCACACCTTTTGAAACACAAAAACATTTTTCCACAAATATTTCACAATAATATTTGAAAATTTGTGTAAAATTTTAAGGGTGTCCAAAAGCTTTTTTTCACTACTGTACAGCTGCACGTGTCACCATCTTAGAATTTGATGACATTGTAGCCAACAAATGAAATTCAAAAGGCACATTAAATTACCATGTAGGATGCAGTTCACTTTGATCTTTGAATGAATGTCTCATTCAATGTAAAACAAGTCCAGTAGGATTATAAGTGCAGGTCCCTGTGGATGAACAGACTAAAAGAGATAAACTGTTCTTGTGTCAGCCATGGGATTTAAAGGATGATTCATGGGAATGGCTGGCTACAGTATCTCTCTGAGGCTTAAGAAAGGCATGGTAACTTTAGTTCATGCAATGTTGTACATGTGGATGTGTGCATTCTTTATATTGCTGTGTGTCAGTGTGTCTCTTTGCAACTCAAAATAGACAACATAACCTTTCTTATAATCTACTGTGCCTGTATCAAGAAGTGATATTCATCGTGGGTTTATGAATAGACAATATTTCATCTGTCATCAAACTTATATAACTCAGACATCATTGGATCAATGGGAGGAAGTCAGAGCCTAGTTTTAGCAGAGATTTGACTGTCAGTTCTACAATGGTCAAAACTCTTGTCATATTGGAGATACAGTGTACAACAGAAGTAAGTACAGCCCTGTACAGTATCAATAAAACATTAAAAAATTCTACACTTTAATACATCTCAATAATTGCATTTCCTCTGTGTTAGCAAGTAGATTATTTTTTCTTGTGAACTATAAAAAACCTAAACTTTAGGAAACTAAATTGAAAAGTACACTGTCCTCACTATGACTTTAACATGTCACAGACAGACAGCTAGCAAACAGTGTGATGTCCTCAAAAGTCATATGTCTAACTTCTCTTGATATCAATGAAAACGCAATTTATTTTGTAAAACTGAAAACTCAGAAAACAACCAGTACATAAATTAGCCACAATATCAGAACACATTAAACATAAAAATGTAAGTTAGGACTACACTGCATGCACAATTATTAGGCAAGTGAGTATTTTGACCTGGTCATTTTCATGCATATTTTCTAATTACAAGCTATGCAAACTTGAATGTTAACTACACTATATTGCTAAAAGTATTCGCTCACCCATCCAAATAATCAGAACCAGGTGTTCCAATCACTTTGATGGCCACAGGTGTATAAAATCAAGCACCTAGGCATGCAGACTGCTTTTACAAACATTTGTGAAAGAATGGGTCGCTCTCAGGAGCTCAGTGAATTCCAGCATGGAACTGTGATAGGATGCCACCTGTGCAACAAATCCAGTCGTGACATTTCCTCACTCCTAAATATTCCACAGTCAACTGTCAGCTGTATTATAAGAAAGTGGAAGTGTGTGGGAACAACAGCAACTCAGCCACCAAGTGGTAGGCTACGTAAACTGACAGAGTGGGGTCAGCGGATGCTGAGGTGCATAGTGTGAAGAGGTCGCCAACTTTCTGCAGAGTCAATCGCTACAGACCTTCAAACTTCATGTGGCCTTCAGATTAGCACAAGAACAGTGCTTCAGCAGAGAGCTTCATGGAATGGGTTTCCATGGCCGAGCAGCTGCATCCAAGCCATACATCACCAAGTGCAATGCAAAGCGTGGGATGCAGTGGTGTAAAGCACACCGCCACTGGACTCTAGAGCAGTGGAGATGCGTTCTCTGGAGTGACGAATCATGCTTCTCCATCTGGCAATCTGATGGACGAGTCTGGGTTTGGTGGTTGCCAGGAGAACGATACTTGTCGGACTGCATTGTGCCAAGTGTAAAGTTTGGTGGAGGGGGGATTATGGTGTGGGGTTGTTTTTCAGGAGCTGGGCTTGGCCCCTTAGTTCCAGTGAAAGGAACTCTGAATGCTTCAGCATACCAAGACATTTTGGACAATTCCATGCTCCCAACTTTGTGGGAACAGTTTGGAGCTGGCCCCTTCCTCTTCCAACATGACTGTGCACCAGTGCACAAAGCAAGGTCCATAAAGACATGGATGACAGAGTCTGGTGTGGATGAACTTGACTGGCCTGCACAGAGTTCTGACCTCAACCCGATAGAACACCTTTGGGATGAATTAGAGCAGAGACTGAGAGCCAGACCTTCTGGTCCAACATCAGTGTGACCTCACAAATGCACTTCTGGAAGAATGGTCAAAAATTCCCATAAACACACTCCTAAACCTTGTGGACAGCCTTCCCAGAAGAGTTGAAGCTGTTATAGCTGCAAAGGGTGGACTGATGTCATATTGAACCCTATGGATTAGGAATGGGATGTCACTTACGTTCATATGTGAGTCAAGGCAGGTGAGTGAATACTTTTGGCAATATAGTGTAGTTTTGATCATTATCAGGTGATCTATATTTTCATAAGGAGGGAGGGTGTGGCTTAAAGTGATCAACAACCCATATCAAGGTGTGCATAATTTTTAGGCAACTTCTTCACCTGAGACAAAATGGGCCCAAAAAGAAAGTCAAAGTCTGAAAGTCAAAGATTGTAAAATGCCTTTCAGAGCGATGCAGCACTCTTGACGTAGCTAAGCTATTGAGATGTGATCACTGAACAAGCCAACTTTTTGTTGCAAATACTCAAGGTCACAAGAAACGTGGGGAAAAAAAGATGTAAAAAATTAACTGCTAAAGGCTTGAGAAGATTTAAATGTGAAGCTCCCAGAAACTCATTAACCTCCAGTGCTGCCATATTCCAGAAATGCAACCTACCTGGAGTGTCCAGAAGTAAAACTGAAATGCCAACACTGGGCCAAGAGATTTCTGAAAGTTTTATGGACAGATGAAATGAGAGTGACTCTTGATGGACCAGATGGATGGATCACTAAAGGGCACAGAGCTCCACAGGTGGGGAGAGCTTCTGGTACAAGCTGCTATTATTAAGGCTGACCTAGTTGGACCTTATTGGGTTGAAGATGGACTTAAAATCAACTCCCAAACCTACTGCCATTTTTTTGAAGATACTTTCTTCAAGCAGTGGTAGCTTCAGGAAAAAGTCTACATCATTCAAGAAGGCCATGATTTTCATGCAGGACAATGCTCCATCACATGCATCCAAGTCCTCCGCTGTGTGGCTAGCCAGCAAAGACCTGAAAGATAACAGAATAATGACATCCTCACCTATCTAAACCTTGCACAGAACATTGGGCCCTTCATAAACATGAGATCTACAGTGAGGGAAGATAACACACCTCTTTGAACAGCATTTGGGAGGCAGATCAAGAAACTAACAGACTCCATGGATGGAAGGCTCATGGCAGTCATTGAAAAGGATGGTTACATTGGTCACTGAATATTTGCTGAAATGCCATAAGTGTTTATTTGTAAAATTTGAGTGTATTTTTTTTTCTTACTCTAAACTGAAAATGAAAAAAGAATCAATTAAAAAAGTGAGACAGGCGTTTTTTTTTCATTTAGTTGCATAATAATTCTGCACACTAATAGTCGGATATTAATTGTGCAGACTGATATTTTCCTGAGAAAGCCAAAACTCACTTTTTTCTTTGTTAAACTCTCAGGTTTGAGGTTTACTAACATTTTGGATTGACCGAGAACACTATGTTACTTAAAATTACAAAAGTTACAAAAATAAAATGAATCCTTAGTAATACAACTTGCCTAATAATTGTGCATGCAGTTTATATTATCCTATCAATTAATATATTCTAGGACATAAGTTCTTTGTCAAATCAAAAGCATAGCAACTATAATTGTTTCCAGTAACTAAACCATGCCAAACAAATGATGTACTGTTCAAGACAACAACATGGAAATAAAACTGCTGCAAGAGAAGCAGCAGCACCCAGCTCTGTACATGGCCTGAATAATTTTAAAATCAAAATATAGAACCCCCCTGCTCTAACATTACTTTATACAAAGCAATCAGTAGGGGACATTGCAGTAAACAAAATTCTGCTGCACAGCATTATATGCAGGGCAGGACAAAAAGAGAGGCCTCAAAGTAGAGAATGCATCAGTGATCACTGACACACAAGTTGGAAAATGTATGACTATTGATGCAAAATTAAGTACATATGTGATTTTCAGTTAGCCTTAAAGGCATGAAAAATTACATGTGAATACCAGATCCTTCACAATGTTGAATCTACAGGCTGTCTGTCTGTGTACTGTTGCACCCACTGTGACTCCTGTCCTATACTGGGATTCACAGCCAGCTAGACTCTCACTTGTACCGCATCCTCCAAGGAACAGGCCAGTGTTGTAGATGAATGGATTTAATACAAGAAAGTGTGAATCTGAAATGGACATACAAACATACAGGAAGACGTTGGTCAATAACAATACAAATTGCTTGTGACATATTAAACAGATCAGTATTATAGGTGAGTGTGGATTAAATTATAAAATTACTGTAGGTGACAGGTATAGTCATGTAAATAATAAGGTAAGCAGGTTGAATTTAAACTAAAGATGAATTACATTGAAGGTAGGCCCAAAGCCTAAAATCTGCCATTACAATGTAAAGATCCTAACAGTGACACTGCAAACATGTCACAACAATTCTAAATATACATTCTAGCAATATTTTCAATCATATCGACACTTATTTTGCCACTCGAAGGGCTAGAAACAAACTGACAGAAGAAAATAAATTAGCATTTTAGTGCTAATGAATCTGGGGGAACTTCCTGGCAAAACCTACCATTGGTTTAAGCTGCAGTGACGTCACCACTAACTGAAAAAGTAATAACTGAAAAAATTATGCCTCCTAGAAGCCTGATGGTTGAAACAAATAAATGAAAAGTTCCAATACAATCTGCATGTCTGCATCATGGCAAAAATGGAACAAGATACACCAAGGTAGGTGACCAACTAAAAAACAGCCAAAACAAGTGCAGCAGTAACCAAGAGGTAAAGTACCACTAATCAGAGTTGTATTGGTTGTGTTGTGAGTTGGTTTTGGTACCAGATGTTGAACACTCAATAGAATAACAATAAAACATCTTTTTAGGGTATGTTAAAGAAAAAAAGTAGAGAAACACAACCCCTCCAGTGAAGAGCAACTAAAAAAGTATCTGAAAAATGGTAGAATATCTTTTTTTAAAATAGTGCAACAGTGGCAACCTCCTTTTGGAGGCCCCAAAGTTGTGTGTAAAGAGTGTGAACCTCGTCAGTTTTGAGGAACTAAGTATTGAGAATTTCCATCTTATAATCTTTTGCACTCTTTGCAACACTACTTATCCTCACATTTCTACTTCGTACTTCAATACATTAATTTTTAGAGCTAAAGTAACAAGTTACTTTAAAAAAAATTCATTTACACACAAAATATGATCACAGTGCTTGAATATCACAATGATGCATTATAGTTTTTCTCAGCCACTTTGGTACATTTCTCAGATCAGAATTGAAATTCTCAAAACTACTTGTTCAATCTGTGGATGTTCTCAGTCATCCAGGTCATGATAAGTCTCAAGCAAGCATAAGTTATGGCAACTGGACTAACCTCGTGTGAGTCGAAAACGTTTCACCTCTCATCCAAGAGGCTTCTTCAGTTCTGAAAGCCTGGTGGGGAGTACCAGATATTTATCCACCAAGAGGGTGGTGGCAAAAACAAGTGGACAAAGACCCGAAACCAACAGACTCGTTAGGTGTTAATGTGAGTCGTTAGCCTTTGATGGGCGGTCGTTACCCCTCCCAGCCCTCTAGGAGGGTGGTTGGGGGTCACCTGACTGCAAGTGGGACAGATGGCTGCACCTCCTTAGAACTAGAACGGCCATCTTTGAACAGAGGAGGGGGCCTCAGACACCACTTGTCTCCCACTTACAACGCCGTTCTTAGAGCCCTCCCAAGGAGGTGCAGCCATCTGTCCCACTTGCAGTCAGGTGACCCCCAACCACCCTCCTAGAGGGCTGGGAGGGGTAACGACCGCCCATCAAAGGCTAACGACTCACATTAACACCTAACGAGTCTGTTGGTTTCGGGTCTTTGTCCACTTGTTTTTGCCACCACCCTCTTGGTGGATAAATATCTGGTACTCCCCACCAGGCTTTCAGAACTGAAGAAGCCTCTTGGATGAGAGGTGAAACGTTTTCGACTCACACGAGGTTAGTCCAGTTGCCATAACTTATACTTGTTCAATCTTCACATCATTGCGTCGCTTGTGCACATCAAAAAAGCACTTTCTCATTTCTTTGAGTAAGTTGCAAATTCTTTGGTACATCCATGCAAATGATTCTGTACAATTCTCTGCCGTGTCCTACATTATCAATTGCTTATGCCATGTTGATCAAAATGTATTATAATGGATCTCTGCTGAATAGTCTCACCCCCCACAACATTTAGGCATTAATTCATTGCATAAGTCTTTACATGCAAAATGGTTGAACAAGTTGTCATAATATGTCAAGGATGTTTCTATACATTTCCATTAGACTTTTTTTCTAAATCTGTCCTGAATTGGTAAATTGCTTCCAGGTGAATCTTGATTTTCTCTAACGAAGGGAAATGTGTAAAGGGTTAGGGTTTTCTGAAATCGTTCAAAGGGGCATCTCATTTACCATCAACTGGCAAGTATATATATATATATATATATATATATATATATATATATATATATATATATATATATATATATATATATATATATATAGCCAGAGCATAACACAATGTGACAATGTCTGACAATGGAAGGACAAGGAATTGGATGGTGTCAATAGCCAGAGAGAAGAAGAGCAAGAGGAGTGAGGCGTGAGGCTGCGTGGCAGAGGAGTTGGGAGGCAAAGCAGAGGAAGAGGCAGAAGAGGCCAGGGCAATATGTGTGTTCCTGAAGAGATAGGAGCCACACTTGTAGACTACGTTCTCAATCATGGGCTTACAATGGCCGAAGCTGGTCGGAGGGTGCAGCCATATGTTGGGAGAACAACTGAGTCCTCAATCATTCAGACATTTCGTCGACCAAACAGATATGTAATCTGACAATAGACACTGTAATGTAATACTGTATACTTTCTGTAATGCTTCATACAATATTACAATATTCCTACATTTATTCTTACATTTTACAATATACAGTATGGAAACTTTATACAGTGACATTTTATCTTACTCAATTTTGTGTTTTGCATTACTATATTTTTTTCACATAGGACTGCAAGACAACTTCACAGGGGTGGCAGAAGGCCCTTTTTCACACCTGACCAGCAGGAGGCCATTTGCACCATGGTTGTAGAAAACAATACCATAAGATGAAGGGAGATAAAGAGTGCCATTATAGAGGACGACAACATCTTTGAAAACATCCAAACAGTTGGCATGTCAACCAATGACAGGGTGCTGAAAAGACACCAAATGAATATGAAGCAGGTGTACAGGTGAAACGTGTGAGCGTGCAGTAACTGTACCTCACAGTAAACACTACAACATCGTATAGTGATATACAGTACAGTAAGTGTGACCTTTACACATTTGCTATAGCTGTAGAAAAGAAGATGCAATATGTGCTGTCCATCCATCCATACATCGTCTTCCGCTTATCCGGGGCCAGGTCACGGAGGCAGCAGACAAAGAAGGTCATTCCAGACATCCTTCAACCCCAGCAATGCTTTCCAGCTCTCTTGGGTGATCCCGAGGTTTTCCCAGGCCAGACGAGATATATGATCCCTCCAGCGAATTCTGGGTCTGCCCCGGGGCCTCCCCCTTGGCAGACGTGTTCGGGAAGCCTCCCCGGAGGTCGGATGGCTAAACCACCTCAACTGGCTTCTTTCAATCTTGTTCTCTCAGTCACTACCCAATTACCTGTGTATATACTGTATGTACCATTATTGCATTGCATTCACTTTGTGTTCCTCTGTGTCCTTTCTCCAGGTCTCACTGGTCCCAGAGCTGGATGCTCCTGATCTGTGATTGCTGTTCCACCAACTGGCTTAGTCTCCATTATGTCCACTGTGGGATGCTGCTGCTGACTTTCCTCCAACCCAGTGATGTTACTGTTTCCTGCAGGGGGCAGGAAGTGTCCTCCATGATAGACAAAACTTTGGAAGCCCAGGAGAGAGCTGGGTTTCTTATCCAGTTTGTTTGGTCTCTTCCTGTCTGCAGCCATGATGCTGCTGCTCCAGCAGACCACTCCATACAGGATGGCTGATGCCACCACAGAATCATACAAGGTCCTCAGAAGTGCTCCCTGCACCGTGAAAGACCTCAGATTCCTTAGCAGGTGAAATAAATGATGGTACTGGGGACAGCTCCAGGAAGATCTTGGAAAAAGCAACAATTAGTAAGTTTTCAAACTTTATTGCACATTTAGGGTATGCTGTTGTACAATTTGTGCTGCAGCATTATTACCCTGAACCATGTGTAAAAGTTGAAATTATAGTCTTCTGTTCTAAAAGTGGAGCTACTGCAGACACACTGGGGGCTTATTTCAGGGATTCCTTATGCAAGCTACCCCCTGCTGGCAAAAGAGTGCTGACATGCTTCACCTTCAAGGAAGAAGATCATAATAGATGGTCTAAAAAGATGGATGTAGCCACATTGCTGTCATTCATTGCTTTGTGGGGGTACAAATTTTAAGCCTGGAGTTTGGCATTTTGGCTCTCACCATGTAGCTTATATGACTGAAAAAGACCACTAACGGAGAACCCATAAGGGAGTGAATCACAAAGCAGTCATACCCTAACACAGAGGTGTCAAACATGTGGCCCGTGGGCCAAAATCGGCCCTCCAGAGGGTCTAACCGGGCCGGTGGGATAACTTTGTAAAGTGTAAAAAATGACATTAACTGCAATTTTTCAATAAAAGTAACTGCTGTTTTGAATTTGTCCACTGTGCTGCCACAATTTTTATGTGTTTTTTATGTATAAATTTAATACATTTACAAGGCAGGGGGACAACTTAATCTTTTTTCTTCATAGTTCCCATTTTAGTTTGTGTGCTGTGGTGCTCAGGATAACTACACAGATGTGTAAATGAGTGTAAATTTTAAATAATTTCTAGACCTATACAAGCTGTTTTGATCATAAAGTAAAATACTCGATTCTTCAGTTCCAGCTACCTGCAATTAAATGTTTTGTGCCATTGTAGATACACTGTGATCTGTAAGTTGTAATGTGTAAATGATAAACTGAGGCATAATTTTGTTGAAATTGCACTTTAAAAAAAAATTCAATTTCTTCATAATGTTTTGCAAAAAGATAGTTCATTAACTGTGAACATTTTCATAATGCACTTTCTTATGCTAAAACAAAGGGAATATTTGGAATTGCGGTTATTCATAGGTTATTATGCTGTGATTTTACTACAGTTTTTCTCAGTCGCTCTTGTACATTTCTCGAATCATCCTCGACATTTGCAAAACAGTAAGAGCATTTCTCAAAATAATTCGTACAAATAGCAAAACACCATGGATTACCTGCAAAAGCCAGTCTCTTGCTCAAAATCCTTAGTTTACCTTACAAAAGTAAATATCTGTGTTACGTAGTGAAAGCTTCTTGAATCATGACGGAGGCTCGGATGTCTTTGTGGAACATTACTGTTCAACTTTATTGAACGGAGAGACCTGAACTTGCCGTTTCATTTTTTTTGTAACAGTCAATATTGCGACACAACGTAGTACAGTTCCGGTTAGACCCCTTCACAATAAAACACTTCCGGTTTATCAAAATAAAGCATTAGTGGCGCCCTTCACAATGTATCTCACCATACCCTTTGTAATAATATACAATCATCTTAAATTCAATTAATAATCACATAAACTGTTATACTCATAACAATAAAATGTAAATAAGTCACAACATCCTCCCGCCCGATGAACAACTGTTCATCAGTATTGGATTAACCTTCTATTTAACATACCTCTAAGGGATATAATAACTGAACAGGCCTTCTTAACAAACTACCTGTAGAAGTATGAACATTACATGAACGTATGAAACCATCCCTGCCTGGAAAGACCTCTACAATTCTACCCATCCTCCAATTCTGTCTCGGTGTGTTGTCCTCCCCAATGAGAACAACATCTCCTACTTTAAGTGCAGTTGGAGTAGGGGTCTCCACCTTGTGGGCTGATTTCAAGTCCATTAAATAGTTTCTACGCCAGCTGTTCCAAAAGCTGGTCAAAAGTCTCTGCCGGTATTTCCACCTTCTGCCCAGCTCCTGGCGGTTTGCTGTGGGTACCTGAGCTGCTGAAGGAACAGTCTTTGGTGGCAAGGAAGTCAGGCATTTACCAACCAGGAAGTGAGAAGGGGTAAGTGGCTGGGGCTCTAATGCATCACTATGTACATAAGACAGAGGCCTAGAATTCAACACTGCCTCAACCTCAGTAAGTACAGTTGTGAGTTCCTCAAAGTTCAATAATGCTTTCCCCAGTACCCTCTTTAAGCATGTTTTTACAGATCTCACAAGCCTTTCCCAGAAGCCCCCCCACCAAGCTGCCCGCTCAGCAATGAACTTCCAGGTGATCCCCTTTTCAGTCAAAACTCTGTGAGCTCTGACCCCTTAATAGTTTGCCATAACTCCTTTAAATCCTTGTCTGCTCTTTTAAATGTTATAGCATTATCAGAGTAAATGATCCTAAATAGCCCTCGTCTTGCAATGAATCTCTTTAAGGCCAGTAGGAAGTTCTCTGTTGTCTGATCTGAAACCAACTCCAAATGTACTGCTCTTGTTACTGCACATGTAAACAGTGCAATGTATGCTTTTACTTGCTGCCCCTTAGTTTTAACATACAAGGGTCCCGCGAAATCTACACCAGTAACTTCAAAGGGAGGTGACTCAGTTACTCTGTCACGTGGTAAAGGAGCAGTAATCTGCTGTGCTGCTTTAACCTTTAGTTTTGTGCAAATGTAACAACCTGAAACAATGCGTTTTACAAGCTGTCTCCCTCTCAAATCCAGTAATGTTCTCTGACTTGAATCAATGTGTCTCTTACACCAGAATGCATCACCCTTTCATGACATGACTGAACCAATAGCTCAGAATACTTGTGAGTTCTGTAGTCTTCCCCCAACACTTAGTAGACCATTTTCATCTAAGAATGGTTTCAAGTCTTTGATTTTAGAGTCTCTTTTCACATTTTGTTTTGACCTTAACTGTGATATTTCAGAACTAAAACAACTCTCTTGTGTAACCTTTATCCAGTACATTTCAGCTGCAATGAGCTCTTCTGCATTTAACTCTCCCGGAACCTTCTGACTGGACCTTGTGTTAGTCACAAACCGATTTACCCATGCAGTGATTCTTAACACAGTCTTAAGCCTGCTGTACTTCTCTAACTTTAACAGAGGTTCAGTTTGTTCAGTGCTAGTGAGTTGTACAACAGTCTGATATTTACATTTCAGTTCAGTGTTTACCTCATTCACCACAGTCATTATCAATGTCCAGTTCCTTTTCAGATGTGGACAGTGAAGTGGGTCCACTCCACCACAGCTGGCTCTCGATGAGGCTCTGTGCATGCTGACCTCGTGTGGGCAAGTCAGCAGGGTTCATTTCGCCAGCACAGTGGGACCACGAGTCTGGGTTCGTGAGCCCTTGTATTTCAGTCACTCTGTTGGCCACGAATGGTTTCCACCGCTGGGCTGAGCTGCGGATCCAGTGAAGAGTGATCATCGAGTCCATCCACATGTTGAGCTGGTTCTTCTCCATGTTCAGTGGTTTGAGAAGACTGTGTCCTAATCTTGCTCCAATAAGTGCACCCATAAGCTCCAAGCGAGGTAATGTCATTTTCTTCAGTGGTGCAACTCGCGACTTAGAGGCCACAAAACTGGTAACAGTCTCTGCTTGTTTGTTTTGTCCTTGTAGATATGCCACAGCACTGTAAGCCTTTTCACTTGCATCACAGTAGACATGTAACTTTACAGTGTGTGACTCTTGCTCTGTCTCGATGTGGTACCACCTGGGAATAGCCACCAGGTGGATCAGTGGTAGCTCTGAACACCACTGTTCCCATTTCTCAGTCAAATCAGTGGGTAATGGTTCATCCCAACTGAGCCCTCTCTCCCACATTTCTTGGAAAAGGCACTTCACTCTGACAGTAAGGGAGTGAGAAACACAATGGGGTCAAATATGCAGTCTGATGTCTGTAGTACACTTTGTGTTTTCCTTGTTCTTCAAAATGTGCATTAGTCCCTTTTGATCAAACACAAAATCATCTCTCTCTGGTCTCCAAATGAGTCCTAGCACCTTGAGCACATTTCTACAGGACTTTGTTTCTCTAGTGAGCTCTACTCCAGTCTCTTTCTACATGTCTCTCAGGTCAGATGAGTTGGTAACCCATTTGCATAGGCTCATGCCGGCCTGAGATAGAATGTCCTTTGCCGCGGTTGTCACATGTAGAGCTTCCTGCACAGTAGGTGAGCTTGAAATAAAATCATCTACATACAGAGGTTCACTGAGTGTCTGTACTGCCTTTGGTTGTTCTGTTCAAACTGTTTGAGATGTTTTCTTATGGTGGCAGCGAGCGAGAATGGACTGGGAGACACTCCGAAAACAACTCTGTTCATTCTCAGAACGCGTACCTCATTTCTGCAGTCCTTGGTTGAGGTTCCGTGCAGCCACAGGAACCTAACAGCATCTTTGTCCTTTTTTGCTAGGTAAATCTGAAGAAACGCCTTGGTTATATCAGCAGTGAAAGCTATCTCATGGAATCTGAACTTAATGAGCACATCTAGCAGGTTTGGGTTTAAGTTAGGCCCAGTGTGTAAACAGTCATTTAGGGATGGGCTGTCTTCATCATGTGAGGATGCATCCAATACCGCTCTGAGTTTAGTTGTGGCTTTGTCCTCTCTTACAACAGTGTGATGCGGCATGTAATATTTTACAGTCTCTTGCTTCTCTGTCAGTGTTTTGTCCTCTGAAACCTGCTCACAGATCCCTTGCTGCAGGTAGTCCTGTATTAAGTTGTTGTACCTTGCATACAAGGTTGCCTCAGTTTTCGGTTTTCTCATAAGGCTCTCAAAGCATCTCTTTGCTACCCTAAAGTTGTCTGGAAGATGGAGTTTGTCAGATCGCCATGGTAACTCAACTTGGTAGCGTCCATTTTCAAATGTTGTTGTCCGTTCAAAGCCTTGTAGGATGTCTGAGTCCTCTGGACTCTCTTCCTGTTTGTTTGCAATGCCCAAGGACTCCGCTTCCCAGAATGCATGTAACTGCTTGGAGATCTAGGTGTCTTCAGTCAAACTAATGTGCATGCAAGTGGTGTCTGTTACACTGGAGGTAGTCACTGGACCCTGTAAAGCCCATCCAAAAATACTTTCAACTGCCACTAGTGAATTTGTGACCCTTTGGACTTAACCAGTAACTGCTTGCCAGTAGTAGTCTGCTCCTATTAACACCTGCAACTCTTGGTCATTAGCACCCTCTAGTGGAAAGTCTGCAAGTCACAACCCTCTTTTCTTTATTTCTGCTTGAATAGGCTCGCTTGGAACTTTTATCACAGCAGTACACACCTGAGGAGTCTCTACAGCTTCTATCTCAAGTCTTTGTTCAGTGTTCCACATAGTCTCAAGCTCAACTCTCACATTACGTTTTTCTGTTACATAAGTGGTGGAACCAAAAACATGAAGGTTTGGTGTCTCTTGCCTTACAACTGGCAGTCCCAAGGCTCTGACAATGCTTCTGTGAATGAAACTATGCTGGCTGCCTCCATCTAAAAGACAGCGAGTTATCTTTCTCTCCTTTGGCCCTACAATCCATGTCTTAACTGTCTGAAGCAGTACTGTGTTCTGAGTATTGTCTTAACCTTTACAGGACTTGTCACTGAAGACAACACAGTCTCTGTATTTCCATTGTTATTGGTAGTGTCAATATCTGGCTTAGCTTCAGACTGCTCACAAACTGACAAGTGGTGTTTACAGTTGCATAAGCTGCACAAAACCTTCATTCTGCAGAATTTTACTATGTGTTTTGGGCCTAAGCAGACATAACACCATCCAAGTTTTCTCAGTTTATCCTTGCATGCACCTACTGTATGTTCGGGACAGGTCTCTGGTTTGTGGTCACTACTGTCACAATACACACAGGTCCGAGGCACGGCGCTGTCTGTGTGCAAAGCGGTCGCTGATGGGATGCTCCAGTTTCTGGGTTTATCCAAGGCATAGGATGGCTTACCCACATGCTTGTGTTGCGGGCTAGGGTCTTTTGAAGCGTGGCCTGGTCTGGTAAGCTGAAGTGCCTGTTCTCTGCTTTGCACCTTGTTTTGCAGAAACTGAATCAACTCCGGCACCTTCCATTCGTTGGTTGAGTTTGGCTGGTGGGTGTAGGCAAGTGCAATGTCCTCTGGAATGAGCTGTAGTAGCACTGGACACAGCAGGCAGCCGTAGGTGTCACTCTGTACTCCAAGGGACTCCAAACTGCGTATCTGGATCTCACATTCATCATACAAGTGCCTCAAGGCTGCAACATCAGAAGATCTTTTAACAGGCGTTAAGTTCAGTAGTTTGGACATATGGGCACTTATCACAATGTCCTTTCTCACAAAGCGGCTCTGGAGTAACTCTATTGCAGCATCGTAGTTAGCATCTGTCATAGTAAGCCCTGCAATAGTTCTAGCAGCTGTTCCAGTCAGGTAGGATCTGAGGTAAGTAAACTTGTCCGTCTTGCATAGTGCATCATTTCTGTGAATAGCTGTTTCATACTGTGACCAGAATTCCTCCCACTGGCTTATTTCACCATTGTACTTTGTTATCATTAGCTTGGGCAGTTTAACAGTTTGTCTGGACTGTGATATAAGTTAACCGCTGCTTACATCGCTCACGCGCACTGTCGGGGGGTCCCTAAAGCTTGTTTTATACTTGCCGCATCCGAAGGGTCCGTGCGGCTCCGTGCGGAAAAATTACGTCATTTTCGTGCCCACGCCCCCTCGAGCAGCGTTTCCGTGCGGAAAATTTCCGCTCCATGCACCTCTACATTTTTCTCACCAATGCGGACGGAGCCGCGTGGGAAAACATGGCAGAGGGCCAGGACCTACTCGTTGCTGAAGTCTAGAAATACGTGCACTTATACGATTCATCACACAGAGATCACCGTGGTAACCGGGTTATGAACAATTCATGGTGTGAAATTAAAACTAACTTCTGAAATGTTTTTATTTGGTAAAATGCCGTGTTGTAAGTGGTGTAAACAATGGCAAACTTCTTCTCTAGTTTAGTACCAGAGTAGACCAGGTAGATGTGTGTTTGAGATAGACTGCCCCCTGTAGTTTGGAAGCAGACTTCTTCTTCTCTAGTTTATTACTAGAGTAGACTAGGTAGACGTGTGTTTGCGATACACTGCCCCCTGCAGTTTGGGATTTCGTGCGGATGCCTCCTGTGACCCGATGATGGTGGTGGCGCAAACCTTCCATGTGAGAATCCGGTCCATGCAATCCAGTGTGTTTGTAATCTCCGTGTCCAGATCATCTGTGGGCGTCTCACCTTCTATGCCGTTGTCCAAGTCCAATAAACTTTCCTCCTTCGATGATAAAATTGTCAGGAACTCAAGTATTTTGTTCGTATCTGGTCTCTCCTTGCCCACCTCCTCCTCTAGGCGGGTTAACAGCTTGGTCGTAGTGGCGTGGATAATCCCCCACTTCCTCTTCAACCGCTCCAGTCCCTCCGTCATGACGACTGCTAGCCAGAGCCGTTAGCTGTTCACGTTGTTCGAAAAAGTTCATTAAGTCCTTACTTCCCGGGTTTCGGCACCAAAAATGTTATGTAGTGAAAGCCTCTTGAATCATGACAGAGGCTTGGATGTCTTTGTGGAACATTACTCTTCAACTTTATTGAATGGAGCAACATGAACTTGCAGTTTCATTTTTTTTTGTAACAGTCAATATTGTAACACAACGTAGTACAGTTCCGGTTAGACGCCTTCACAATAAAACACTTCCGGTTTATAAAAATAAAGCATTAGTGGCGCCCTTCACAATGTATCTCACCAATTTCAGAAAAACCTAACCCTTCACACAATTGCCTTTGGTAGAGAAAATCAAGAATCACCTGGAAGCGATTTACCAATCCAGGACAGATTTTGAAAAAAAGTCTAATGGAAATGTATAGAAACATCCTTGACATATTATGACAACTTATTCAACCATTTTGCATGGAAAGACTTATGCAATGAACTAATGCCTAAATGTTGTGGGGGGTGAGACTATTCAACAGAGACCCATTATAATACATTTTGATCAACATGACCTAAGCAACTGATAATGTATGAAACAGCAGAGAATTGCACATAATGATTTGCATGGATGTACCAAAGCATTTGCAACTTATTCAAAGAAATGAGAAACTGCTTTTTTGACGTGCACAAGTGTCACAATGATGTGAAGATTGAACAAATAGTTTTGAGAATTTCAATTCTGATCTGAGAAATGTACCAAAGCGACTCAGAAAAACTGTAATCCGGCCCACTTACGATCAAATTGGGCCATATGTGGCCCCTGAACTAAGATGACTTTGACATCCCAGCCCTAACACATACCTTGCTTTATCGTCTGTTTTATTTTAAATGGCACCAAAATTTACTAAATGAAATCAAAAAGTCTTGAAACTTGTGACTGAGACCAGAAACTCTTCTCATAGACTTCAATACAATCAGACTTCTTAGATTCCACTGATAACCACAAGGAATGCTGGCAGTAGCAGGCGGCGGCACCGGAACTGAGGCGTTCAACATTGTAAATTGTGATGTTTCCTACAGTCTTTGAAGGCAGCAATGACACCGCGCCTGCGCTGGCCTTGACGTGTCGTGACGTCTGCAGTGACTGGAGTATCATTTGAAGTAAAGCGGGAAGCAGCCTAACAGAAGGAGCGACCGAACGGAGACTGTTAGTAAGTGACCTCCGGTAGAACTTTTTCGGTTACCGAAATACTCAAACAGGCGAGTGTAAAAGACGTCCCTGTTTTTCAATAGGCCTCAATAGCCACGTTCAACGAATCTGTCACTCCGCGCATTCGAGATGAGTGAGACCAGCGCAGATTCGACGCACAATGCATGCGGGTTAAGTTTCTGTTCAACTTAATATCGTGAGATCGAGACCTGTGCATTGTTGGAGACAGGACCGCAGTTCAGGCTAATATCATTTCATTTAAGGTTCCTCGACTCCTTGATTGTCGGTCCTCCGGCCCGTGACCCGCAAATTGCTCGTCGTGCATCATAACAATGGGTGTGTACTTTCTTAAAAAACATAACGAGGATGACGGTTAGGAGCTCTGAGTGAAGGTGGATCCTCATAGTGTCCTCAGTGAAGTCTTTTTCCGCATCGCGAAACAGCTGGAATAAACAAACCATGTGAACAGGACGGACAGATGTGTGTGTATGATAGTCAGTATTAATATATATCAGCCTTTCTATGTTATACTTCACACTGTACACGTGTGTTAAATAAAAATGTATGACATCTCTACATTCTCGTCATATTCTACCGTGCTGTGACTTAAATTATAAGTAAAATATACACGACCGTTCAAAAGTTTGGGGCCACCCAGGCAATTTCATGTTTTCCATGAAAACTCATACTTTTATTCAAGTGCTAACATAATTGCACAAGGGTTTTCTAATCATCAATTAGCCTTCCAGCACCATTAGCTAACACAGTGTACCATTAGAACACAGGAGTGATGGTTGCTAGAAATGGGCCTCTGTGCCCTTATGTAGATATTCCATTAAAAGTCAGCCGTTTCCAGCTAGAATAGTCATTTACCACATTAACAATGTCAGGACTGGATTTCTGATTTATTTAATATTATCTTCATTGCAAAAAAAACTGCGTCTTTTTCAAAAATAAGGACATTTCCAAGTGAACCCAAACATTTGAATGGTAGTGTATTCTAAGTTACCATGAACATTGGTAGGTTATAATAAGACAACAGACATGTGATCCACCTGGGCCACGTGTAACCTTGTCGCTTTAAACTGACACTCAGAGATGAGGTTGTGTGATTCCTCCGCTGGAATCTCTGCTGAGAGGGACTGAGAGGAGTGGAGGAAAGGAATCGAAGATGAGGTGAAAGAAGATAAGAGGTTACTCTCCAGCAGCTGCACAGCCTCAGGGCATGATGGGAAACATCTGGCTCCCACCTGATCTCACAGCTGATGGGTTTAGATCAGGGGTGTCAAACTCAATCACATAGGATTTTAATCACAGAATTTAAAAATTGGGCCAATAATTATTGAGAAACAGATGCAAACGGACCATATTTTTCAGACATATTTTGGCAAATTATTCATACAGAAATATGAACTTAACTTCTCCCAATACGTCTTATATAATTGTAGTTTGTAGAATAAATAAACCAAGGAGAGGTCAGATTTCAAATGAACTATGATTAAATGCCTAAAATGAAAAATGAAAAATGCCACTAAATGAATTAGTGGCATTCGTTTTTTTTTTTTTTTTGGCTTCCTCTCTATCAGTAGTTTTTCACTCAGTCAGTTCCAATGAAAATGTTATATTGCAGTCAGTCAAAACAGCCAAAATATATTTTCTTCAATGAAAATCTGAAACCACTGTTTTTCAGTAACAACTTCAACACACAAAATAAGAATATTTTTGATGATCAACCTGTTGAAAATGTGTATATATTTCAAACAAATAGCTACAAACAGTCTATATTCTTGTGATTGTAAGGGAAAACTGCAAAAAGAAAACATATAGGTCACATTTAAGCATGTTATGCCCATGCTGGATACTTGGCATCTTTTCATGGCTGCAAGTTCATCAGTGTTTGGGGTCTTATTCCGAGCTGTGGAAATTCTCAGATAGAATGGAGGTGTGTATCAGCAAGACGACACCTGTGTGATGTTTTGTTCATCATCATCACAAGGAAAAGTTGCTTGGCAAAAGTATGTGCTACCAAGCATGCAGAGCATTTGAGCAGTTTCTAGGCCAAGCTGGAGCATCATTTCATGAATGAAATGCAATGAAGTGCATTTGCGTCCTTCAGACCCTGCAGATCCTTAGCATACTGAGGTGGTTTGTGATGTCACATAGGAACGCCATCTCACAGTGACTTTTTATCCTGGAGCTCTGTGGTGTTTCTCCCTTTGCGTTCCGTAAAGTGACAGATTACTCTTAAAGGTTAGCTTTATTCTGTTCATGATGAATAGGTCAATAGGAGGGCGGTGGGAACTGCCGCTTGCAGGCCTTGATTAACGTGACAACATCGTAGCAATTGCAGTGCAATATGGTAATTGTAGTATCAGTGATGTTGCATATACTATATATCAATTGGCCAGTTCTGATAAACATAAAATATTATCTTGTGGGCCAAATACAGTTGTTCCACTTTGAGTTTGACGGGTGGGTTAGATGTTGACTCAAAAGTATGATGTTTGATAGAAACTTTTCATTTTTGTTGATTTACAGAGATTTTACTTTAATGTATAATCAGAGAAGCGGAACACATTCAGATCACACACCATAAACTGCAGACAACATGTAGTTCTGGTAAATAAAGACTGAACTGATTTCATTCTTCAAGTATTTAGCAATACCCAAATTTCTGCTAAGGGATGTGAGGATTGTTAAAATAACATCTGTACAGAAGTTTCAGCCCTGACAGTCTAAACATCTGACTGATCATTAAAAAAAAATGTTTTTCTATATTACTTATTATTGTATTTGCCTTTTTTTAATCAGTATTTGCTCTTTATTTACGTCATTTGGAGAAGGACAAGTTTGATCTCCTGGTTTACGTACAGTGCCAAACTGATCTGATGCTGATTTACATGAGAATTCATGTAAAACAATGGAGAGACATCACAGATCACCTGTGCACCATGTCCTAAAAGTTTGTTCTCCCCAGAAAAACAAAGCTCAAAGACTGAATATGAATTATAATCAATTTATTCAATAACCAGTATTTCCTTCTTTCACTCTGATCATGGCTTTCAGTCTTTCAGGCATGGAATGTGTGAGGCTCTTGAGTGTGGATGGTTCTATCCTTCCCCACCAGAGTTGAGCTTCTTTCTGAAAGCCAGGGTTAGGGTTAAAAAAGTGGAAAATTAAGATAAAACAATGACAGTAATGAATTAACATGCCCAGAGTCCAAACTGGAATGTTATAGAAGCTCTATGGGATCATCTGCAGAGAGAAAAAAATACAGAGAATTAATTCTGATGAGATTCAAAACAGTTCCAGCATGGGCAACATCACTACTAAGCAAGACAGTGTCCCTGTGGGGAAAAAAAACATTTTCTCAAGGCTGAACTACACACTTTACGCAGACAAGACATGCAGCATACAGCCAGAACTTCAGTGGATCTCAGACAGGCACCATGTCAAGCCTTTCCTCACGGGGCTGGGGTGCAGTCGGAAGTAGAAAGCCACTGTTGTTTTTGTTCAAAAAATGTTCAGTAGATGCACAATGTTTCCAAAGCCAGTCAGCAATCTTGTTGAATACCTGTGATCTCAATATCTACCAAAAAAATTGTGATTAGTATTTTTGCCATAATTGAAGAGTCTTATGAAAACATTCATACTGGTTTTTATTCTTTTTATTTAACAGTTTGGTTTTATGAATGATCCATTTTCATTAGTGTTGCTTGTAATTGTACATTTTAATCTAACTATATTTAATCTGACATATTAAGTATATATTTACTTCTGTTCGACCAAAGTTTATCTAGTGTAGTTTGGTCAATAAATTTCGTAGTATGCAATTGTAAATTAATTCATTTAATAAATTAAATGTCATTGTTTCAGGAAAATGAATGAACTGGAGGACGTCAGCCAACACATTCATGACAAAATATCATCCTTACAATGTATGCTGGATCTGTCAGTTATTGGTATGACACAGTAATTTATTTGATACCAGACTGGTAACACATTGTTTTCTGCCGTTTTGTTATTACACAAAGCTAAAGTTGCATGTTCCTTTCTCCTTCTCCATGTTTAGAATTGCCTCAAAATAAGATTAAGAAACTTGGACAAGAACTCTTTGCACTTGAGAGACTTCTGGAGGAATTTGAAAAATGTGTTGGCCAACAGAAAGTGCAACTTAAGCATCTGAAGGTAGAGACCTGTGATTTGTATTGTTTGCATAAAAACAGCACTTCATACAGCTGCTTTGCATTAAATTCTATTTGTGTACCAGATATAATCAGTCACCGCCAATAGTTAGTTTGCATTAATCGCCTGGAGCTTTTCTCTCCAGTATTGCTCAGCATTCTTTTTAAGTATGAACCTATTTGGATGTGTTAGATATAAATTAGTCATCATGAGTTAATATATATAGTGAATGTATTATCTTGTGTCTTACTGACGTGACCCTTTTGTTTGGTTCAAGGAACTTGAGAAGCTATCGCAGAAGGATCTGGAGGATGTGCAGCACATGAAGGACAACATACCTCCACACCTTCCCAGGAAGATGGACACGGTCAGGTGAGAACACCAGGGGATGCTTTGTTTGCCTGATGTTTTTAAACTGAATACTGTGCATGCTGTACAAAAATAAAATGAATATAATATGAAACATAAACCTAGAAAACCCTTGGAATAGTTAGACAATATGAACCAACTGGACAATTAGAGTGCATATGTAATTTGGAATATGTTGAAGGAATTAATCACTGTAATAAAGACCCTCACTTTGATGTCAGTTTTAAGTTTAATGTCAACATAACTCAGTGAATTGACCTCTGATCACAGTTTGGGTTTAGGAGGCAGACACGCCCTTTACCTTTAAGATTATTATAACTTATTATTGTAAGTTAATTTATATAGCACGTCTAAAAACAGAAAACGGCTACCAGATAGGAAGGCCAAATAGGGTCTACCTCCCTGCACCTCTCTACAGGCATATGTGGCTTTATGTTCCTGATCTGTGGGGGGGTAGGGGGGTTAGAAGAAGCAGGAAAGATTAACATAACCAATTGTTTGCCATCTACCAAAAATCTTCAAAGAAGAAGCAGACAAAACTTTGTCCGTCTACTAGTGAAAAATGGAGAGAAGCCTTCAGAAAAAAATTCTAATTAAAAGTTGCAATTATTTTTTAATGTCAGCTTGTTATTCAGAATAAACAACTTGTTATTCAGAATAAAGTGTTTCCATCTCCTACTGAAGTTCATTAACGCTTTCGAATGGGCCAAAAACAGAATAACTAGTGGATCTGTGTTTCATTGTTTATTAAAACTTATTCTCCCTGTCAAAGAGCACAAGCTGCCTTCACAGGTCCTCCCTGGCTCTTTCCTTGTTTTTGTTTTGACTATGCAGGTACAGTATCTGACCATGTAATATTTTGCTCATAGACAACAGCCCTCCACCTTTGAATGACTGACTGATCTCTTTTCTTTCAATAGAAATGAACCTGGAATGAACCACAATTTAGCAGCAGATATTCAACCAGCCCAAGCAGAAAATGTTAAAACGACCAAAAAAAGCTTTGTCAGAGAGATGGAGTTCATCACTATGTCAGAGTTTGAGGGCATCCCTCAGTAAGTATAGTCCCACAGTGATATTCTGCATTGACATACACCGTGTCCCAAAAGTTTGTTCTCCCCAGAAAAACAAATCTCAAAGACTGAATATGCAATATCATCAGTGTATTTAATAACCAGTATTTCCTTCTTTCACTTTGTTCACGGCTTTCAGTCTTTCAAGCATGGAATGTACGAGGTTCTTGAGTGTGGATGGTTCTATCTTCCTCCACTCCCACACAGCCCTAGAGTTGAGCTGTTTCATGGTGGTCGGTGGTGGACTGGTATAGATGACTGTTCAGGATTCCCCAATAATTCTCAATTAGGTTGAGGTTAGGGAGTTCAGTGGCCAGTCCTCCTTACGCAGAAAGTCAGGTAGAATAAGAGCATATAAGAGATGGACAGGAAGGAGGAGTACAGGCCTCTGTTGAGTGATTTTGTAGAGTGGTCCGGTAGGAATCATCTGCAGCTCTGAGAGACCTGAAGCGGACATAGCCCCTTAAACCATACTATGGACACTGAATGTCACTGCTCAGAAGATGGTACTTTTTCCCGATCATCTGTATAGATACGGTTGTTTTGGCTGTCAGGTGTCAGAAATAAGTACAGAGGGCACTCATCAGAGAAAATCCAGTTCTCCTGGTCTTTTGGAGTCAGAGTTATGTACTTCTTTGTGAAAGTCAGTCTCTTCTCCTTTTGCAGTTTGGTGAGTTGTGGGGTACGTTGCCTTTTGTAAGCTTTCAGCCCCAATGTTTCTGTTAAATAGCGGTGCACAGTGCGCTTAGAAACACCTTCTCCATGACTTTTCAGCTTCTGACTGAGTCACCGGCATGACTGGTGACTTTTACCCTTGGCCTTTCTTATCAGATCCTTGGTATTTGTACTTAGGCCAAACGGACGTCATGAGCAAGGCCAGTCTTCGAAGGATTATCCTTTGTTGTACCTTTGCCACCACTTCTGCACCCAGCAGATACTTCTACCAAGGTTCTGATCTACCTGCTGACGAGTTTTTCCTGCATGTCAAAGAGCAATGGTCTGTGCACGAATCTCAGACTCTGGAAGAGTAGCTTTTCCACCCTTACTCTTGGCCATATCAAGAACGCTTCCAAAACTTGGTTGTGAGTGTAATGCATTTTAGTCAAGAAAGACATTTATTTCCTGGGATGTGACAGTTTGACCAGACAAACAACCAAACAGTCCCTTATTGACCAGGTGGAACACATTTTTGTGACAATCAAACATGTTGTCCAGTGGGCAGAACAAACTTTTGGGAAAAAGGGCATCAATAAAAAGAGTAGTATAAATAACAGAAGAAAGTAAGAACAATATGTCCATACCAAGAATTTTTGATCTTGTCTCACAACAATGAATCTTGTTTAAGCTCTAAATTCAAGCAGATATTATGTGTCAAAGCTTGTTTTTTTTTTTTTAAATCAAAGTTTTTGACAAGAACAAGACATCTATTGTAACTATATGGTGCAGGGCAGTTGCGATGGGGATATTTGACTGTTCTGAGACTGTGTACCAGAGGTTTTTAAACTTCACAGGATTACAATGGTATTTAGAGGATGAATATATTTTGGGAAAGATCCAAGAATTCTTAGCAGCGGTTAGATTTCCATTTCAGTTTCAAGTGCCATCCATCCATCCATCCATCCACCCATCCATCCATTATCATTAGATGAAACCTTAATGTTCTGGTGTGTGTCCCCCTCAGGTACATGAAAGGACGTGTATCATATGACCAGCTTAATGCTGCAGTACACAGCATAAACGCTGCTGTAACAGCCAAGTACAAGATTCTCCATCAGTCAGTGAAAACTCTCAATAATCATGCACGCAAGCTGCACCAGCGCTTTAAGGACCAGGAGACCAAGGACACAAAAGGTATCATGCAGTCAAAACTTCACTAAGGACATTTGTATTTGTTTGTGATTAATGCATATCACAGAGGATGACCAGTACACAACTCATTTAATAAGACAATGTTTAGTGAACTTTATTAGGAAAACGTAGTAGTCCAATCAGCTAATCATGATGCATAAAATCCCACAGTTCCATTCCACTATTTATCAGAACTGTAGCTGTGAAAACAACAGAAAGAATCATGTAATGCACAACCTTCTGATGGTCCGTGAACTAATCATGTGTGATACATGGTTCCATTGCCAAAATTAACCAAATATTAGCGTTAAAGCTCCCACACTGTTTCTTTTTTCAGCAAATTAATCAAAGTCTCACATGTCACTACAATGTGTCTTTCAGTTTTTCTGCTCAAAATACTGCAACAAGGGTTCATTTCATCATTTCAGGGCTATACTGGAAGTTTTGCACTTAAAACAAATGAGCTGCTGCTGTTCTTGCCCCATTTCAGGAAGAACACGTTGCCTGTGTGAAACTGATTGGCAACCGGAGCTGTCAGTCACAGTTTTAGCTTAACAACTACTGATTAGTT